>NW_023270316.1:30419192-30432044 GCF_011800145.1 Mirounga leonina | reverse complement strand
AAGAAAGAAAGAAAGAAAGAAAGAAAGAAAGAAAGAAAGAAAGAAAGGAAGAAAGAAAGAAAACTTCTACCCAGGTCCTTCCACATTTTCTCCTTCCCTTTCTAGTTTCCCCAGGAGCCGTCAGAAGTGCTTGCAATTTAACCCTTTGTGTTGTGACTTGAATCTACACCAGTCACACTTTTACCCTCAAAAGTCCATCAAGGTTCCCCATGCCCTCCACATTGCTAAAGCTACAGCCAAGTCTCTGGCTTCGTCCCATTGACAATTCAGCAGATTTTGCAAAGGCAGTAACTATCTTTTTCTAATTCCTCCTCACTGGCTGGGAGGACACCTCACACTCCTGGTTTGTCTCCTACTTGCCTGGACACTCCATCCTGATCTTCCTTCCTGGTTCCCCTTCATCTCCCAAATCTCTAAATGTTAGAGTACCCCAAACTCAGCCCTGAATTCTCTATACTCACTCCCTTGGTAATCTCATCTAGATTTATCATTTGAAATACCATTTTATGCTAATGGTTTCCAAAGATATTGAATAGCATCTTAAATTTATCATATCTGGAACTAAACTCTTGATACATACCCCCAAATTAGTTCCTTTATGGTTAATTGTAACTGAATTCTTCCAGTTGCTCAGGCCAAAACTCTTGGAGTCATCTTCAGATCCTTTTTCCATTTACCCTACATCAGCTCTGTCAGCCAATTCTGTTGACTCTGCTTACTTTTTGCCTTCATCAGCATCTTCTATTATTATTAAAGGGCTCTAAGCCTCACACAACTACAGAAATTGAAAAGGAACCACGAATGCTATCAGGAATGACAAAGAAGGCAGAAGACCCCAAGAAAAAGCCACAACTCTGCTTAACCCTCAGAGCCCTGTTCATTCCCTGCTTCCCCTGATGTGTCTCCCCACATCTGCTAATATTATTTCATTTTTGTACCTCTCACCCAGTTTCCATCAACGTTGCATCTTACATATAACTGTAGCACAATGTCAAAACCAGGAAATCAACACTGGTGTGCATGGATAGTAGTACCATGTCGTTTAACCATATATGGAGATTCCCATAAGCACCACTGCAAGCAAGATACAGAGCTATTCTATCGCCATGAAGATCTTCCTCATGCCGCCCCTTTATAATCAGGTCTACCTCCCCATATCCCCAACCCTTGCAAATCACTAATCTGTTTTCCATCTCTTTCATTTTGTCATTTTGATAAAGTCAGATAAATGGAGCCATATAACATGTGATCCTTTGAGACTTGCTGTTTTTTACTCAGGATAATACCCATGAAGTCCTTAGACATTATCGTGTGTATCAATAATTTGTTCCTTTTTCATTGCTGAGTAGTAGTCTATGGTATGGCTGTTCCATGGTTGTTTAACCATACTTATCAAAGGACATTTTGGTTGTTTCCAGTTTTTCACTATTATATATAACAGTGCTGTGAATAATCCTGTACAGGTTTTTGAGTAGGGGCATCTGGGTGGCTCAGTCGGTTAAGCGTCCAACTTTTGATTTCGGCTCAGGTCATGATCTCAGGGCTGTGAGACTGAGCCCCACGTCGGGCTCTGCATTGAGCATGAAGCCTGCTTGAGATTCTCTCTCTCTCCCTCTGCCCCTCCCTCCTTCTCAATGTCTCTCTCTCCTCTCTAAAAAAATAACAAAACAAAACAAGACAAAACACATAAGTATTCATTTCTCTGAGATAACTGGCCAGGAGTGCAATTGCTAGGCTACGTGGTAAGTATATGTTTAGGGTTTCATGTTTGTTGTTTTTGTTTTGTTTTAGAAACTGTCAAACTACTTTCCAGAGTGACTGTACCACTTTACATTCTGAGATATTTCCAGAATCCAACCACTTCTCACCACCAGGCCCGGACCCTGATCCAAGTCACAGTCAGGTTCTATTACTCCTCTGTCTGAGAGCATGCACTAGCTTCCCATGCCAACCTGAGTAAAGCCAAATTCCTTACCATGATAGAATTTCGTTTTCCCTCTTCTCTGATTCTATTCCCAGTTATTCTCCCCAACACTCACTCCTCTGCAGCTCGGACAATGGCCTCCTTGCTCTGCTGACACGTGGCAGGCACTCTCTTGTCAACTTCACATTTGCTGTTCCCTTTTCCTAAAAGGCTCTTCCACACAGTTCATTCCCAAAATCCTTCAAGTCTTTATTCAAACACCCCTCCCAGTTAGGCTTTCCCAGCCATTCCACCTCCCCACCAACCTTCCCTGCTTTGTTTTTCTCCTTGGTGCATTATCACCACCACACAGCACTTGCCTTGGTGACGGTCTCTGACCTTTCACTAGAATGCAAGCACTTGGAAGGCAGGGATTTGAGTCTGTTTTGCTCCCTGCTGAAATAATTCTTGGCACACAATAGATGCTCAATAAATATGTTTTAGGTGAATGGATGGATAGATGAGTGAACAATCATAACTAGAAAGCAGATTGCCAGCATTCCACGTCTGTTCACAATGTCCTATAAAGAATGCCATTCTAAGCACGTAGAAATGGAGGTCAGAACAAAACACCAAAAGCATTTACAAATGTTCCCAGGAAATAACAACAAACGCATATTTGTAAATGGCCACATCAATAATGCACTGGGCCACTGGGCTAGAGTCCTTGCCTGTCTGCCTCTCTAGAACAAAATTCTGGAGCTGCCCCCATTCTGAAATGTCGTATCAGAACACACAGCTCATTAGGCCACAAGCCCATTCCCTGATAACCTGGAGAAGAAGGACACGTACAATTTACAGCCACCCTCTGTTTGTCAATCCAAACATAAAGACAGACTCCTTCACTCCTGTAATGACTGATTCTCAAAACCTAAAAGAATAAAATCCTGCCTCATTACCCATTGCATTCCACTTGGAGCCAAACTTAAGCTTGGTAAGAGAGAGAATTTAACCCAAAACAACAGGCAAAGAGTACACAGCAGGTGTAAGAAGGTTCAAAGCCAATAAGGAGAGCTTGCTAATAGGCTAGCAGGTACCATTGCATGGCATGCACTTGCTAGAAAAAAATTCTAAGTAGGCTAATTTATACTTCACTTACTGATGTCAGTTACTTTTTTTTTTTTTTTTTTGAGTGCTTGCTACAGAAATAGCCAGTAATTATATAGTACATATTATGTACCAAGGACTATCCTAAACACTTTACACATATTAACTCAACCAACCCCCTCAATAGCATGAAAAGGCAGACACTGTAATGGGCCCCAGGTTACAGACAGCTTTAGCAACATGTCCAAAGACTCACAGCCAATGAGTGAGGCCCCGAACCTCCTGAACCCCAGCAGCCTGGCTCTGGAGTTGTGTTCACACTTTGCCTCTTCACTTTGTGTTAACATCTGAGCTAAAATATGCTCCCTCGTTATCTTGTTAAATGTTTAAGACCACCCAAGAGGTAAAATAAGAGGGAACTGAAGAGCTGAAGTAAGTAGCCTGTTAAGTGGTAGGGAGGGTTTCCAACTTAGGGGGCCTGACTCTTAAAGTCCATCCACATGGCCTCTTCTGGTCTCTCCCTCTACCTTTTCCTACACCATACCCTTGAAGGGAAGGGAGGGTGCTCTCCATGGGCTGCCCACCTTCACAGCCTTCTTCCCACCCTACAAGGCTACACACACACCAACCTAGCCTCCCCTTCCTCCTTCCTTCAAAACACCTTTCCCTCAGTCATGTTGGAAAGGAAATGGATTCGGCTATGACTGAGACTCCCTTTAATAGAGTCTACTACTTACCTCAAATGAAATTTTTATTTGTCAGGCTTCAGATGCCAAGATAAGAATCTCAGAGAGCATTATGGAAATACTTTTGACTGGTATGGGGGCGGGGAGGGGGATCTCTTTCTGGTAGACCACAAATCACATCCTCTGAGCGCTTCTCTTTATCTACTGTGGCAAAACCACAGTAGGCCACCCTGCCTGTGTGATCTCTGACAAGTCATGTCATCTCTCCGTACCTCAGTTTCCCACGCACGAAAGGAGATTAAAGACATAGCTACTCTGTGGGGGGTGTGAGAGGCTTCTTTGAGCTACATACAGAAAGCAGTGCTTGGAAAAGTTCTCGGCACAAAGTGAGTGCTATGTAAATATTTGCTATTATTACCACTTTTATTAAATGCCCTGTGTACTGTCCCAACATGGCGGCCTGGAGGAAGGAGGAAGGAGACTTTATCCCCTCCTCCATTCCCAAACCCCTCTCATCTAGAAATACTTCCTGCCACTGGTTTTCAAGAAAGCTTGTTTTCTGCCTTGTGGAGTGGAGAATTGAGATGACTTAATATTACTTGCTATTCATATAGTGTTTTTCTTCCTTAAAAGACCTCTGTGCAACCAACATTACTTTGCATGACACCAAACAAAGAAGGATTCTTTTAAAAGGAAGTTTTTGAAAGAAATGTTTTGGGCCTCGTTTTCAGGGGTGGCCAAGCTGCTCAAAGTCTGCTTACTGGGAGAAATGTGACACAAACTATCCCAAAACAAGAATTTCCAGAGGACAAGGAAATGGACTTTGTTCAAATGAAAAAACAAAAAAGGCTATTTTACATTTATCAGCATTTGAGAGTAAATTTTCATTATTCTGAATGCTTTGCATGCTGCTCCTTCTGCTTCTTTTAAAAGGAATTTAAAAGAAGGAAAAGAAAAGAGAACAGTGCAATACAAGGAAGGCCTCCTTTGCTTATATAACTCCAGCCATGGAGATTTAGCGAAAATAGACAGCTAAGCAATGTTATCCAATCTCATTGCACAATCCACTAATAATCTTCACCTCACCTGATAGAAACTCCTATGCTTCCTCCTACTTTTGCATGGGATTGTTCATCTTCCTCATTCAGAATCTTTTTCCCAAAGCACGAATTTTAAATTATTCTCATTTAACTCTTGCCTCACTGTGTTCTGAGAGAAGCTCTGAAACTTATAGACAGGAAACATGTCCTGTTCCCTATTCCCTAACTGAATATATGCTTCTGTAATAATTCCCTGCAGTGACTCCCAACTACCCACGATACATGTTCCAACTTCAAATGAAAGGATTTGCTCGGGAAAGTATGAAAGAAACCAGATAAACGGTTAAATATCTGCATGGTCAGAGATGAAGAGATTTTCCTAAACAAGATATCCTAAGACACTCTGCTTCCCGTGGGCTTGAGGACAAGGGCTCTTGCTCCCGGTGCCGAGGAATCAGTACCTGGCCAACAGGGACTCCCCTCAACTTACCAGCTTGATTAAAAGATTGGCTTTTGAACCAATACACCTTTCCGTTCCATATGTCTGGACCGTATTTGACATAGAAGACACTGAACTACTAACTGTTGGGGCCCTGTGATTCTGCCCCACAAGTAAGACATGCTCAGCTGATGTCCCCATCTCAGATGACAAGTCAGCGGGGTCTGACTGGAGCCACGGCCTCCTCCCCGGCAATGGCTCTCACACATGCCCTTGATCATTCCTTCCGTCTGCTCTGAGGAGACTGCCCTCCTTCAGCAAACAGTGCAGCAATTGCTTTGACATCTTGTTATCACACATCCTGTTCACAGGCACAGATAAGAGGACCTGTGTCCAAATAAGCAGAGTGCTGTCGCATTTTCTTCATTAGTTGAGTGATTCAGTTGCCTAATTATTGGTGTATCCGTAAGCCCATGGTGGCCAGATCTCCATAGTTGGGCAGGATTTGTGCTGCTGGTTGAATCCAGAGAACACATACATCCAGAGAACACATACACTAATGTTGAGTTCTGCATTTTATCCCTATAGCTCTCCTTGGTTCCAAGAGCTCTCGTTGAAGTCAGCGCTCTTGGGTTTAGATCATTAGCATGCTATCGTAACAACGCCAGAGCCATTAACCGGTTCATTTGTCAATTAATGTCACTCAGTTCCATGCCAGAGGCTGTACTCATTCTACTCAATTTTCTCAGAAATAACTACAGGTTACCAAAAAGACCAACTTAAGAACAAGTGGCTAGATCAGCATGAATCCACCGTCACAAGAGATAAAGCAAAGTCACCATCCTACAAAAAAAGGGGGGGGCTCATTTTTCTTATGTGAGCAGCTGCACTGCATACAGAATTGTTCCTTAAGAGCACCATTCACCCAGTATTTCTGTAAAAGCATAAACCAGCACCTGTACTAACACCTAATACGTGTAATTAGTATCTACAGTGTCAAAAGTTCAGAGTCTAATGTTGACACAAGTAATGACATCGCTGTAACCAAAGCGTTTGTGGATTTACTCTATGGTCTTGAAGCATAAAAGGCAAAGAAACTGGTTCTGCCCCCAGAGTCATTGTGACAATGTTTAGCATTCCATCAGAATTTATTATATTAATAAACTAGGGATGAAGGCTGTTCACAAATGTAGATCATTTTTAACATGAAAACACAGAGCCTGAAGTTGGTATTCCTCCTATCAAAACAGCCAGAGGGGTGGATGTCCCTGGCCGAGTGCACGGCCCATCCTGTCCCAGAGGGGGCTATCTCCGTATCAGGAAAATGAATTAGTCCAGCTCCCTTTGGCAAACACCATGGATTACGCAAACCATGCAACTCAATTCTCTGGTTCTAAGAATCTCTGTAGCTTGTCTATAGGGGTAAGATGCACTTGCTTCTGACACCAGCACTCATCTACTTCCTGAATTCAACAAATAGTCATTCACTGTCTAATTCAGGTTTAGGAATATAATATCCTCCTGGAGCTCGAATTTTAGACAGACATTGATCAAAGAATTATATAAATACATATGAAATCCCACTTGCGACAAATGCTATGAATGCAAGGTGTAGACTCCTCAAAGAGCAGAAAATAATCTGAACATATCAGTATTGTTATTATGGTGATCAGGTAGTAATCAATATAATATTTCACTTTCAGAATTCTTGTGGAGATTAGTTTGATATACACAAAAGAGTATTTTTAAACTCTACATACTTGCTGAACTCTACCTCTGAAACTAACAATGCACTCTATGTTAATTAATTGAATTCAAATAAAATAAATTTTTTTTAATTAAAAAAACTCTACATACTTAGATAAAAAAATAAGGATCAGTTTACTCTAGTGGATAGGCTAAGCTATGCTGCAGAATAAGTAATAAATAAAATCTTGGAACTAAATACAACAAAGGCTTATTTCTCACTAAGGCAAAAGCACCAACAAATGTGGCAGCGCTCCAGGGCAGCTCCCTTCAAGCAGGGAATCATCTTAGAATTCCAGAGCATCTCAAGGTGTGGTTTCTAGATCACCATGGCAACAAAGGCCCATAGGGCAAGGGACTGAAGGGTCATGCACTGGCTCTTGTACGTTCCATCTTACCACGAGGGCAGTAGTAAATGTGGGGGAACATGGATGTTTGGTAAATATTTCTGCCATGAGTGGGAAGAGCATGGTTCTTGAATGAGTGATCTAACTCTTTTGAGACCATTTTCTCATGGATCAAATGGAAAGGGTCCTTCAAGCTATCTCACCAGGTTAAGAGGACCTGTGAAGAAGACCTTATTTGCTGCAAAGAGCCAGAGAAAAGACTATAACTGCTATTTCTACCACAACCACCAATGACAGCAACACCAAAGGAAAGAATAAACACTGAGGTGAAGCCTGACGGGCCTGGACTAGTTTCTGCCAATGGAACAAGCCAGCCAGTCTGGCTGGGCACCCAGGGATTGGCAGCACCCTGCAACCATGTCACTTGGGGACAGACAGAGTAGGGTGGCTAGAAACAGCACTGGAGCAAACCGGTGCAGACCCTGGCCCTTCCCCAACCTCTCAGAAAGCACAATTTGACTTCTGGGTCCCTGCACATTTACCTAGTGAGCTAGTCTAAAATTGCCTAATTGGGCTAACAGACCCAGTTACAAAAAAAGCTAAATATACCTAGTACTTTCTCATCCTGAATAATATTATCCTGGGTCAGAGATGAGGTATATTACTTGTTTAACTGCCATTATTGGTCCCTGTCTGACCATTATGGAGCCAACGGCCCTGATCTAAATTACAGACCCTTCTTTACCTAACTAAAAACCAAGAAACCCATAAAGAAGCAATTCCTGGTTCTCATTAGGGCTCCCAATTGTCTTTGGTAAGATGGAAACTCAGGTGGTGTTTATCTATTTGAGAAATATTGTATTTACTTAGACTCTCCTAAGCTTCCATCTGCTTAATATGCTCCATTTATTGCTTTGGTGATGGATACAACCATTAGGTGCACAGCATGACAAATGTATATTTGGACCTTGTGAAAATCATGTCAGGCTTTTTAGCATGAGTTTTAGTTTTCTGTCTGCCCGTGCGGCTATTCACAGCCAGAACGAAGAAGCAACATGCAATAATATTAAAGGCACTACCAAAATAAGAAAAAGAACGTTTCTATAAAAACAAGAAGTGAAAGAGAATGAAATGAAAGTAACTGATTGTAAGAAAAAGTCTCAGAGATTCCAAAGATCAAAGACTAAAAAAATCCAAAGGCTTGGGAGATTAATTTAACCACTACAGAAAGATGATTCTGAGGAAAAACAGCCTACGAGACCCACTGAAAAATAAATGGCTGTCCCAGAAAATAGAATAAAATTGAGAATGTTGAGAAGATAGAAATGATATGGTAAACAAAACTGCATTTATGTACTTTTAAAAAGGCTTATAGCCACAGTGTGTATCATTATTAAAAGGTACTACGATGACCCAAAGCAAATTAAAACATGAAAAAAATGAAAAACAGAAACACTACATTCCTGTTGTCTGTTAAGAGAAGTTAAAGAATTTTGGAGGCTTTCCTACAACAATAAAGCTTAAGAAATCACACAAAGAAAAAAGAGATTCACTACATGACCTTTTCATTATTACTGGTAGAGATTCGTTTTTAACTAATAGTAGATTGTCTGCTTTTGGCCTATTTTATGAAAACTGTCCATTAATATTATATCATATTACGAAACTAAATACGTTGAGATGTTCCCAGACGTGCCTTTGCGCTTCTGTATGTATGTGCGGTGGGAGGTGTGAGTAGTGTGTCCGCACGGTGTGTTTATGCACAGCCGTGTAGCTCAAGTGTGTGCAGGTCTGTGGTTGTGCGCGAGTGCATGTGTATGGTGTGGCATGTGTGTGAGCATGAATGTGGGAGTCTGTGCGACTGCACACGTTGAGCGTCTGTGGGGAGTGTGACTGTGAATATGTGCGAGCCTATGCAAGTCTGTGGGAGCGTATGTGCGAGTATGTCTGTAAGTGGGGATGTGATGACGCGTAGATATGTGAGCATGGGTGTGATCGGATATGTGCACCCGGGCACACGTGAGCGTATGTGGGAGGCTGCTGCTCACGGCAGAACATTTCTAATAAACCCAAGGAGTGAGGCATTTCCATGGCCTAGAAGGACACAAAGTACAAGCCCTTAAGGGGTAATTAGCATAGCAACTTGCTTCTTATTAGATCCCTCAGACCAGAACCACATTCACCACGAAAGTCATTTCCTGACTAGTCTGCTAGAGGCTGGGGCCTGCCTTCCTGTCTGTCCGCTCACTGCTCTTTTTATCCTTAGCCCAAGAAGGCAAAAAGAACTCCAGGAGTGTCCCTCAAGAGCTCCTGACCAGGTAGCACCTTGCCACCTCTGTAAGGAAGGGGCGCCCTCCACCTGTTCCTCCAGGCCCACGACGTCTTCCAAGCCCTGATTAAAAACAGTGTCATCTGGGGACCTGGGTGGCTCAGTCATTAAGCGTCTACCTTTGGCTCAGGTCATGGTCCCAGGGTCCTGGGATCGAACCCTGCATTGGGCTCCCTGCTTGGTGGGAGGCCTGCTTCTCCCTCTCCCACTCCTCGGGCTTGTGTTCCCTCTCTTGCTGTGTCTCTCTCTGTCAAATAAATAAATAAACTTTAAAAAAAAAATGTTCCTTCAAGAAACCTTCCTTACCCAGCTTCCCCCAACACCGATCTCCCCCTCAGCCCTTAAGAATAACATTTACAATTTAAATGATGTATCGAACGGAATTAACTGTACAAAGAGATGAAATCACATGGCTACCTACACAGGATGATTTTAATAATTATAATAATTAACTTTTATTGAGAACCTACTATGTATGTGCCAGCCACTCTACTAACTAAGCCTTTTATCTACATCTCAATTAATTGTCACCACATTCCTTTGACTTGACTATAGTCACGACTTTCATTTTAAAGACAGGAGAGTGAAATTCAGACAATTTAAGTAACTTGTCCAAGGTTTACTCTCTCTTCCTCTCTGTTCTGTTGTTCATATTCAGTAAATTCTACTGATCTGTCCTCAAATTCACTGATTTTAGCCTGTCTTCTCTAGTCTACTACTGAGCCCATCCAATGAGTTTTTACCTTGGTTATTGTATTTTTCAGTTCTATAATTTCCATTTGGTTCCTTTTTTATAACTTCTGTTTTTGGCTCAGATTTTCCAACTTTTCATTTGTTTCAAAAAATTCATTCCTTGTGAAGCATTTTTACAGGACTGCTGTAAGTTGTGAGATCATTTCAAAATGTGATTCATCTGAGCGTTGGCATCTGTTGATTGTCTTTTCTCATTCATGTTTTGATCTTTCCAGTTCTTGGTATGAACACGTGACTTTCTATTGTATGCTGGACATTTTGGATAGTTTATGATGAGACTCTGTATCCTATATTACCTTCTGTTTCTAGCAGGCAGGCCCCCCAGTGAGGTGCAGTGCAAGATGGGATACGTGTGTATGTTCAAATGCCCTGTGGGCCCTGCCAACGCCGCCAGAGCAAGAAAAAAGCACCAACTCACACCGCCTCCTCTCAGACAGGGGCATTCCTATTCAGCTCTCCTTCTGCCTGATTGACACCTTCTTGGTGAAAGTGGGGCACTAACTCCTACACCCTGAGCTCAGCTGCTACCAGGGGAGGGGTGGGGGAGGGGGGCTGACTGCAAGCCCTGCCTCCCAACATCTAATCCTGTCTTGTTGCTACTGGATGGAGTGGAGGCTCAGCTCCCCACTGGGGAAAGTAGAGTGCTGATTGGTCCCAGGGTGCACTGTCTCTGTCTCATTGCCTGTGAAGATGAAGATTCAGGTCAGCCCTGGGTCCTACTGACACTCCCCTAACTGATTTGCACTGTCTGGTTCCACTGGACAGGACATGGGAGATCAGCGGCCCACTTGGTCCTGCCAACACCAGCCAGCGTGAGAATCGAGGCACTGCTTGCTTCCTCCATGCACAGGACAGAAAGTTAGCTTCCTGCTCGGCCCTGCTGAGGCCTCCCTGTGGAGTTACATGAGCATGCTGCCTGCTTCCACACAGCAAGGGGGTAGAAGATAGAGGGGTCATTCCTCCATTGGTGTTTGACACTTGGCTAGAGTAGGGTAGATGTTTTCAAAATGCTTCCTGGTCCTTTGCGTCAGGGGAACAGAATCTTGTTGGAGCTTTTCATGCCTATGCCTATAGGTGGTTCTGGTTTGGAGGCTTCTGAAGCACCTGTACAGAGTATAGAGATGGCAGTCAGGTATCCCAGCAACTCACCATATGTCATTCTTCAAGTCCTGTGGTCCCAGGCAGCCCTTCTTCATTTACTTTTCAGAGACTTCCTATGCTTGTTCGTTGTATTACATCCAGAGATGTTTAGTTGTAAGGGAGGGGAGGAGAAGGGGTAGAAACCTTATAGAAAGGAGGCTACCTCCTCTTGGTGGAACTGGAACATTCCAGGATATTATAAACTCATAAATGGTGAGGCCAGAATTTAAACCAGGAAATCTAGTTATGAAATTATTATTTTAATTGTCATGGTAACACTAGTCATAATAGAAATCATACGTGTATTAGTTTGCTAGGGCTATCATAACAAAATACCAGAGACTGGGTGGCTTAAACAACAGAAAATTATTTGCTCACAATTCCAAAGCCTAGAAGTCCAAGATCACGGTGTAAGCAAGGTAGGTTTCTTCTGAGCCCTCTCTTCTTGCCTTACAGATGGCTGCTGACTTCTCCCTGCATCTTCACATGATCTTCCCTGTGTGTGTGTCTGTGTCCAAATGTTCTCTTTTTTAAAACTTGTCATACTGGATTAAGGCCCACAGCAAGGACCTCATTTAAACTTAGTCACCTCTTTAAGACCCTATCTCCAAATACAGTCACATGCTGAGGCACTCAGGATTAGGACTCAAACACATGACTCAATTTAGCCCATAGCAATATGCTATTGTGTATAAAGCAGTATATTACATAAAGGTAAGATATTATAAATGTATATTATATGTGAGAAAAGTAGCCTAAATGTATAGTAGGTTCTTGGCATCAGGGTGAATTCACCAATCTATACATTAACTATAATTAATACCCACTTGTCTGGCCATTTTCCTTGGTATTATGGCAGGCATAGATTATAGCTGATTGAAGGTGTGCAAAGGAAGGAGCTAGTGCCCTCTCTGATTGGATTTCCTCAACCAGGACACTCTGGTTGAGGAACAGGAAATCCATTGGCTCAACCTGCCCTTTTCCTGAAAATACACCCCAGGGCTTGGCTTATCACCCCCCACCCTAGGAAGGGGAGGTTGCTGGAGACTGTCAATGCTTCTTCACAGCTTGTGGGGGTAATTGGCAAGCCCAGCCCAGATCCCGGTGCCCCATTCCCACAATTACTCCAAAAACTCAATCACCTGAACTACAGTGACACCCAACAACATGGAAGAATCTTAGCAATGTCATATTAAATTTAAAAAGTAAGTCTCAATACCATACTGTCTTGATGATTATAGCTTTGTAATAGAGTTTGAAGTCCAGAATTGTGATGCCACCAGATTTGCTTTTCACATAGATCAGTGGAACAGAATAGAGAGCCCAGAAATGGACCCTCAACTCTATGGTCAACTAATCTTC
>NW_023270316.1:30165604-30418792 GCF_011800145.1 Mirounga leonina | reverse complement strand
TCCAAATACTGCTTACAGCATGCTGCCTTTTTTACAAAGTCAAGAAAATTACAAACTGCATATGCCTTTTAGGAACACAACAATAACGCATACAATCAACAGTAACACATATGATAAATTATATAAAGAAAACAGTGAACATGAGACTCAGGATGATGGTTACCTTTGGGAGAAAACATCCAGACAATGATGGGGATGGAAGAACAGGTTATATTTGGCAACAACCAGGGTCCCAGCTTCTGCTTTGGATGGTGGACTCATAGGTGATCATTATGTTCTTTTAAAATAATTACCAAAAAAAATTACAAAAAAATAAAAGGAAAAGAATTACAGAAATAACTTATTAAATAAATAAAAGCAGGAGGAAACTGGATCATTAAGAGTTGACCTTAGTCAGGGAACCTGGATGACACAGTTGGTTAAGCATCCAACTGTTGGTTTCGACTCAGGTCTTAATGTCAGGGTCCTGGGATGGAGCCCCGTGTAGGGCTCTGCGTTCAGTGCAGAGTCTGCCTGAGATTCTCTCTTCTTTTCCCTCTGCCCCTCCCACTCATGCTCTCTCTCTAAAATAAATAAATAAATCTTAAAAAAAAAAAGTTGACCTTAGTCTTAAATTAGCTAAGATTCCAGATTATTGATTGTTTTCCTCTCCTTTCCCATTCCTCCCATTCGTGAAGAATGAACTGTACTTCTCAAAGGACGATATCATTTTCCTACTTCAAAAAGTTTAGTTTCTCACCACCCAAACTGAAAAATAGCAGAACAGTAATCATTAAGGTATATCCTCAGCATTTGCTACCTGAGGAATTTTCCAAACATAGGGACTCCCAGCCCTCACCACAGAGATTCTGATTCAGTAGCAGGAATGAGGTCTGAGACTCTGTATTTTATGCTCTGTGTCCTAGGAAGCCGTCCTGCCTTCAGCATCTTGGCCATCATGTCTGAAACACTCCTATCACCAGCACCATCTAAAACTTCTCTTTTATCATATTACTCTTTCTTCAAAAATCTTTACTGTTCCGTTCTTGCTTGCCAAATCTAAATTCTCTGCCCACCGGACAGGGCCCTCTACAATATGGTGCCACCCTAATGATCCAAATGTATCTTGCACATTTGCCGTAGGCAAATCTAAATACAATCAGGCCGGTGCTCCCTGCCACCAATGTGGAGCTTATTAGTGCCTCTGGCCTTTTTGTGTAGTCCTTGTCTGGAAAGCCTTCTTCTCTCTCTTCTACCTCTCCAGATCCACATCCACATCCACATCCTTCCAGGTCAGATTCAAATCTTTCCTTCCACATAAGCCATTTCTGATTTCATCTCACTTCTTCAACAGCACATGGTAGCCCTTAATGAATTCCTATGAAGTGACTAGTGTATTTCCTAATTTCTCTCTTTACAGATAGTTAACCTCCCTGTGAGTAAAAGTTATTTTTTCTTCTACATCACTTATAATTTGGATTATGTTGAAACTTGTGGACACTTAGGATACCATCAATCCAATGCTCCTGTCTACACACTATCTTTGTCCCAAGCTAATGCCTGAGCCTTCCTGTTGATAGCAAGACATCTCACCACTGATCCTATTCAATGGAGCAAGACTGACTCTAATCTGAACTTGGCCAATGAGATCCTTCTGTAGGATTTTTAGACCCAGTGCCCAGAGATTTGAGGCCTTAAAAAGAAAAGTTTGGATGCTGACATCTTAATATCAGTCATGTTTCTTACTATGGGTAAAAGAGAGGCAGAAAAATCTAATGTTCAAATAGAGGAAGGCGCAGCTGAACAGAAACAAACAGAATCAAGGACTGGAGGGCATGTTTGGGTGATTGTTAAGCCTCTGCTTCTAGTTAATTCCAGAGTCTTAACTAAATTCCTGCCCCTGGGTTTAGCAAGACCCCCTCAGTAATTAATAAATTCCCCCTCTTTCAATTCAGCTACTTTAAATAAACTTTCTACCGATTTCATCCAAAGAATCAATCTTCTTTATGATCCATTCTCCATGAGGCTGACGCATCGTACCTGCCCCTCACTGTCCACCTTCTTGAGCCCTTTTGGCCTGTTAGCCAAGAAGGAATAATATGTGACTGCTATTAACTAGTTCAGGCAGGATTTACTGAGTGCCCTGTGATGCTGGGTACTAGAGATATCAGACTCTAGCCCGCAGAAATGCCCTTATACCACGTCCATACTCCCAAGGAGAAGTTGGCAGTCAACCATTGGTTAAGCTCACTTCAACTCTGACCTCCCTTTGTTTCTGGAATGGACACCCCCAACATCCCTGGAACCACATTTCTTCGTCTCAGAATTAACATTTATTAACTAAAAAAGAAAAATGCAAGGTTATATAGATTTTAACACATTCTCTCAGGTTTGGCAAAATGGAAAGAGGACTAAACCCTCTTTTTATCTCCTTGCAAGGAATTCATACTCTCAAACTTCACAGAACAGACTATCTCCTTAATATCTGACTTTCAGAGAACAAATCATTGAAACAAGTATCAGGTCACTAATGCTTTGACTGTTTTAACAAGTCTGCACATTTATATACATCCTTAAACTATGGATTTCATGAAGCAATGAGAATTCTGAGCACATTTCAAATATCTAAAATAAATGAGTTATTTATTTGCTCTGTGACCAACACAAGGATTTTGCACGGCTACGAACCTGCTTTTCACAGATAACATTGTAGCTGGTGGCCCAAGCCACGCTGTGGCCATAAAGAAACGTTCCCTCTTATTTTGCGCTGACTCTACAAAGCATATATATTTTTGCCTGCCAAGCATTCGAGCCTTCCCCCCGCCCCCGTGTCAGAATTATGAATTCTGTGGTACCAATGGTATTCTACCACACAAAATAAACAGTTAGTGGTGGTAAATGATTAGCAAGGGAATACTGCAGGTCCCATAGAAAAACCAGAACAATAACAAAGTCAAAAACTGGTCTCTTGGACACTCCCGGGGTCTCTCCCCATGGACCAATTAACCAACACATTCAGATGTTGGCAGTCCTTCTTATTTTCAGAACCACAGGCCCAATTACGGGGCTCCAAACAGCTACATTTTATAGCTGAAATGATTTAGAGCCAATGTTTTCATTGCACAGTACGTGTTCCTCTTTGTTAAAACGAAAGTTCCCAGAGCAGGCCGCAAGTGAGGCGGGGAAGGGAGGCAGGCATGCAAAAAGATCCGACAAGCAAAAAGCCAAATGCAAATTAGAAAAAAAAAAAAAAACCAGCAGTCTTTGGGCTTCAGCCCTTATTCTTTGGGATTCAATGCCAAATGGGTATTTAAAGACACCCTGAAATATCACCAATTTAGAATTTATTTTTTGCCTTTGTTGAAAATGCTGCTCTGCCATAGGGTTTGTTGAACAATAAGCCTAATTCGATTACCAGAGGCCAAGAAACTAGCCGTCCAACTATTTTGCTTTGTTAATGACTAAGTCAGGTAGACGATCAGAGACCCTATTCATTGTTTAATGCTCAACCATTAAAAATATTTGGAGTGAAGGGTGGGGAAATAGGCTTCCATTTTTTTTTTTTTAAGTAGGCTCTAAACCCAGTGTGGAGCCCAGCCAAGGGCTTGAACTCACGACCCTGAGATCAAGAGTTGGACGCTTAACTGACTGAGCCACCCAGGTGCCCTAGGCTTCAGATTTTAATACAGATGAGGACAAAGCCTCAAACCTGTGTCAAGCCATCTGCTGAGGAGGAGAGTTGACCCAGTCTCACAGGTTTGGCCTATGTGGTTTAAATAAAGGAGACATCTTCCTTTTTGATTTGATTGCATAAAATCATTCTTCCCTGACCATCATCTTATAAATGAATTTTCTGTTCACAGTTCCACCTTGGGTAATTAAGAAATGACATATGATAAAAAGGGACTCTAACTCCAAGAGTGGTATGGATTTAACTGCTGTAAAACCTTTGTACTCGGTGGTTCTCCATGAGGGGAGAGAGGGATAGTGCCCTCCAGGAATCATTCAACAATGACCGGAGATATTGTTGGTAGTTACTATGAAGGTGAAGGGTGCCCCTGGCATCTAGTGGGAAGAAGCCAGAGATTCGGTTAAACATCCTACAATGCACAGGACAGCCCCCCGCCAGTCAAAAATTATCCAGTCCATAATGTCAATAGCGCGAAGGTTGAGAAATGCCATTTTATACTTCCACACAAATTAACCATTAGATCCTTTCAAAAGTTGAGCTAAGAGCAGGTTTCCATAAGATTTTATTTCATCTGAACAGGGTGTCTAGGGTGAGAAGGAATTAAGAAAAGGGTAGGAGGTAGCTCAGAGGGCAAGCAGAAAACTAAAAAGGGCTGTTACTGGAATTGAACACAAAACTTCCCTCCGTTTCACTTGGGCTTAAAAACTAATTACCTACTGGAGCCTTATTCATAATCAGCCTTGTTACCTCATCTCTGTTCTAAGAGATAACTCGGCTTCAGTACTGTTCCCACAAGTGTTCAAATTCTCCATTAACTTCTTCTTTACATGAGGAAACAAACTTCCCTTCTTCCTCACTCTCTTGGGGCTTCTCTCTGGATGTTTACGTCCTAGAATTCAGCTTTTGATATTCAAGACAGAAAATAGGCCTTGTTTCTAACAACCTTTGAGTAATATATTTACAGTCAATTTCACATTAAGCACCCCAAATTCTATATATTTTCTCTACGAAACAATACTGGGAGAGAAATATCAGCCAACTTGGAGAATTCTCATGACATCATGGATACCGGCTCCCTCAGTTCTTTAAAAGTATTGATACAGGTCTCAATCTATCAGATCAATATTCCCCATCTGGTTTCCTTAGAAGAGTAGTCTCTTGTGTGTTGCCCCCAGAGTCATGCATTCAAATAAGATAATGATATTATACTAGAAACAAGCAACTGAGTGTGGACTCTGATCCTGGCACTCTGCCAAATGTTCTTCATAACACTATATTATTTGCCATACACAATAAGCCCTATGAACTGAAACTCATTATTCCCACTGCTACAATGGGGTTGGAAGATTCCCATCAGGGGCGCCTGGGTGGCTCAGTTGGTTGAGGGTCCGGCTCATGATTTCGGTTCAGGTCGTGATCTCTGGGTCACGAGATCGAGCCCCACATCAGGCTCTGTGCCCAGCAGGGAGTCTGCTTGAGATTTTCTCTCTCGCTCTCCCTCTGCCCCTCCCCCCGCTCACACACACACACACACTCTCTCTCTCTCTCTCTCACTCAAAAATAAATAAAATCTTTAAAAAGAAGAAGAAGAAGAAGATTCCCATCGTACAGGGAAGTATTTTGCCCAAGTTTCATGGCTAATAGTGAGCCTGGGATTTCAGTCCAAGTCTGTGCTCAAAGTCGGCACTCTTAATTACTACATCCTACTAGTGGGTTAAACAGAGTTTAAAGAAGAATTCTTTACTGCAGAATTTCTCAGACCCTTTAATATGCCATCTCTAATCATAAGCTCTACATTTGTTTCCCAGCCTGATTTGTCCCATGCCACCTTTTTCACCAAGCATCCTGCATGACCAAATTCTCCACAGAACCTGTTGAGAACTACACCATGTTCTCCATCTGGAAGAGCCTGGTCAGAAAAAAATCTGAAGGGAAGCTCGCACCAGTTAGTTTTTCTCTAAGTGACCTGAGCCAGTGACCACAGGACCACCACTGAAAAGCTCTGTGAAGTAGTACACGTGTCACGGGGCTGATGAGAGAAGATCATTTCCCAAAAGCAGAGGCCAAAGAGAGTCGGGTTTTTTGTAGAGTCTACTTTAGAATTTAAACCAAGCATGGTTTTCTCCCTATGAGCCTCCTGTTGAGTTCTTTACCCATGAACAGCTGGAGAGCATTAAAAGCTGTGTGAATATTTTCTTACCTTCTAGAACAAAAGATATTAAACTGCCAAGGGAGGTTTGGTGACTTATGAAATGTCCTGCATCATGAGCAGTTTGGTCGGCTGCAAGATTGGTTCAAAAAGGCCAAAAATGAAGTGTTACTATTGAATGAATTTCCACATTTTCATAATAACATTGTTAGCTTGTTATGCTTTTCAAAACTTTCCACTGTGTTCCTCACTTTTATAGTCAATATTTAAGTGGGATCATAATTCTAGGAGGATTCAGACCCTGGGGAACAAGGCAAAGTCAAGTAAAGAGCATTATATTCCATAAGTCACATATACTTTAGGGAAGCCAAGGGGAGAGACAGTCAGCAAAATAAAACCAGATGTGAATTTGATATGATTATACCAGCCCTTCCAATGGGACGAGCACTTTCAAATTCACATTTTTTTTTCTTGGAATCCGTTGCATCACGGGATTCTTTCAAATAAGTGAAACACTGAGCATCTCTTGCCCAAAAAGAATTACATGAAACCCACACAGGGCTTTTGAGAATTCATTTGCATTTGAATGATGCAAATTGTAATTTAGTATAATAAAGTCTGGAACTGAGAGCGAGAAATTATATGAACAACTCCACTTCCAGTCAAGTCTACTCCTAGTCCTCATCCCAACCTTTGGTCAACATGTCCCATCAGAGATGTTTTTCTGTAAAATAAGTCTTATCCTTGCTAACGCTGCCACACCTGCCTGTTGCTGATAGGATCAAATGTGGTGTACACGTGTGGTTATTTCCACCTAATAATGTATTCTCAAAGATTCCCCATGAACAACGGATGTTTTTGTCTGAGTCTTCTTTGGTACAATAGCTAAGGCATGATGGTGCCATAATAAGAGTGAACCTCTCTAAGATACATTCAGGTTCTGATATGGAATTAGCATAGAAACAAGTCTGTATTATAAAAGATCGTATCTTTGCTGGGAAAAAAAACAATATTCATCAACTGTACACTATTAGACTACAAACAACTGTAAACATACCTTCTTATTTTCAAATTCAAATCGGATAATAATGCAAGAAAGATTGTCTGATCTATCCTCGGAATGGTTAACTCATGGAATTTCTAAGCCTGTAATATTACAACGTGGGGAAAGGAGACTAAAGCATCACTATTTGGGGACAGCATGAAGGGGAAAGACCACTTTCCTTCACTGGGCATGCATGCTCTGTCACCACAGCATAGTACTTGAAGCTGAGCTTAAATTTGGCAAAAACACTTTCATAAAAAGTATGAATTTATAGTCTCTTTATCAACTGTCAGGCTTCAGAGAATCTTAGATGTCATCTAGCATACCCACCCAGCCCCCTCCAATCAGGACTTACATCTTAGCTGGTGCACCTTTAACAGAGAGGCAGCTGTGGATGCTTTGAGGTGATTACATCCCATGTTGTGTTTCTACTCTGAAAATACTTCCATAAACAAAGCAGAATTGACTTCCACAAAGTTCCTCGGGAACAGCACAAACTGAATCTAGTCCTTCTTTAAAAAGACGGAAAGGGGGACGCCTGAGTGGCTCAGTTGGTTATGCATCTGGCTTCAGCTCAGGTCATGATCCCAGGGGGTGGAATCGAGCCCTGTGTCAGGTTCTCTGCTCAGCAGGGAGCCTGCTTCTCCTTCTGCCTCTCCCCAACCCCCTGCTCATGCTCTCTCTCTTTCTCTCTTAAATAAATAAATAAAATCTTTTAAAAATAATAATAATAAAAATAAAAAGACTGAAAGGCACACTATTCTACCCTCGAAAGGATCTGCTCTCCCTAGAGCCAAAGTTGACCCAGTCACTCAACCATTCCTCATGCGATCGGTGTGGAGACTACACACCCTTGCCTCCCTTCTCTGATACTTCCATCTCCCAACCTCCTCCTCCTCGACCCACCCTTTTGTGTTTGGATTTTGTCATTTTCCTTCCTTCCCTTCCTTCTCTTCCCAAACCACACACTCGCGGCTGTCTCATAAATGAACACCACCCAGGCTGAATCTTCAGTGCAGATTTCTGTTTCAAGCTCAAGTCCTAACTGAACCACATGCATGGATCAGATGGACCACATGCACATCTCAATCTCAACGTGCCAAAGTGACATCCTTCCTCTGCATCCCTGAGCTCACTGAATGGAATTTACCATCATCCAAGGAAGGCACTTTTGAGCCATAAGAAAATCCTCTTTCCCCTCTCAATACACCCTTCCAATAAATCTATTTCCTAGAACATCCTTGAATTCTGTTCCCTCTTAGCCATCCTCCTCCTGCCACCTTCACTCAGGTCACTGCTATTCCTCCCCCATTTCCCTCACTCTGGCCCGAGTGATCTTCCCAAAACACAAGCATGTCACATCATTTTAATCACCACAAAAGAAACTAAATTTAACTAAACCCCCTTTCATATCATGTAAAAGTGCACTTACTGGCCATATTTTGTAGACAAAAGATGTGCACATAAATGGTATTCTTTTTAATTGAAGTATGATTGACATACAATGTTATATTAGTTTTGGGTGTACAACACAGTGATTTGACATTTATATACAATGCAAAACGACCACCTTGATAAGTCTAGTTAGCATCTGTCACCATGCAAAATTATTATTTTATTGGCTATGTTCCTTATACTGTACTTTACATCTCTATGACTTATTTCATTATCTGGAAGTTTGTACCTCTTAATCCCCTTCATCTATTTATTTCATCCATCCCCCACTCCCCCCCTCCCTGGCAATCACCAGTTTGTTCTCTGTATTTATGAGTCTGTTTCTGTTTTGTTTTGTTTGTTCACTTGTTTTGTTTTTCAAATTCCAAATATAAACACCATACGGTGTTTGTCTTTCTCTGACTTATTTCACTTAGCATAATACCCTCTATGTCCATCAATGCTGTCACCAAATTGTATTTTTTTTAAGAAGAGGTTTGAGTTAAAAGAAACAGTTGTCAGAAAGGAAGAGCGGCAGCTTTACAAAACATTTCCACACAGCTCATCAGTTCTAAGCTATTAGTTGACAATAAACATATGGGAGGAAACAATATAAGACAGATTTAGGAGCCCCATAAAAAATACCTGTAATTTCAATAAGACATTTTCCAGACCCTCATACCTGGGTAAAATCAAAGAACATGTTCTGTGGTGCCTTTCAGTTTTTAAGAAAGAAGTTAATCTTCCATTTCCCCCATCATTAATAACTCTGTGGTACTTTTATGCCTGTCTACCCACACAGATTACAAGGGGGCTCTGATAGAGCTCTCTAGTAGGGATAAATGCACTGGGCTGAAGAGTTTGAAAGGATTGTAGTTCAGTAACAGAAACAGAAAACTGCATTACATTTTTTTCATGAGGCAGGTTAACTTCTATATCATATGAATTGTCTCTATCACGAACAGCATCACATGAGAGATGAAAGTGGATTCTGTTAGCCCTCAGTCACTTTTATGAACAAAGAGTGATTTAATTATATATTCTTAGGCTCCTAAAATTGGCTCTCCCTTTCTTGGCTCTTACAGTTTTCAATAAATACACACTAAGAGTCACAACTTTGGAGTTTCTTGATAATTCCCCAACAAAATATTTTAGATTCATTCACTTGTCTAAATTTATTTAGAAAAAATATTTAAAGGGCGATGATGGACTGGACCTAACCACATTCCAGATGAGCAGGATGTCCTAGATTTTCAAATCTACTTATTTCTTTTTTGACAAAATCCACAGTATATTCTCATTTAAGTAGTGTAAAATTAAAGGAAAAGTTCTTTTTTATTATTAGTCTTTGATCTCGAAGACTAATCAACTCTAAAAACAAACAAAAACAAAAACACTAAATCGTGAATAATAAATGATTTCAATTAGGTCCCAGGCCAAAAGTCTGACTTTTCTCATCTCAAAAGAACTGACATATACTCTAGAAACAGAACTGGTTTCCTTGCATGTTTATAAGTGTTTATGTAAGTATAAAGCAATGAGTTCTCTTCTCCTCTTCCTTTAAAAACAGAAATATTTTGATTGAGATTTTTATGTTTCATTGTCCCTTTGGAATCTGACACAAATCTGCAAACCCAAGCCGTTAGGTGTTGCCAACAGCCCCTGGAGAAGTTAATCTTTATTTAGCATAATTTTAAAGCACTATTATTTAAATGGGTCCATTAACAGATATAATTTGAATTCAATTTTCATAGTCCTGTTGGTAACCAGAACACATGTTTTGGTGGCCGTATCTCAAGCTCTTCCACCTCCCCAGAGACTTGTAAGCGTGGATATGTTTATGGCCAAGTCACTGCCCTGTCTGGCTACACAAACAAGATGATTTGGGTCAAAATCATACAGAAAAAAATGAGGTTTGGTTCTCTTTCAAAGAAGGAAAAATAATTGCAATAGTTTTTGTTATGATTATGGCCATAAAATGATTTTTTTAATCCTCTCCAGAAACAATTTCAGATGCAACAGATGCAACAGAAAACTTGAAAAAAAGATGGAATGGGAAAGCCATTTTTTTTTTTTTTTTTTAGATTTTATTTATTTGTTTGAGAGAGAGAGAATGAGAGACAGAGAGCATGAGAGGGAGGAGGGTCAGAGGGAGAAGCAGGCTCCCTGCCAAGCAGGGAGTCCGATGCGGGACTCGATCCAGGGACTCCAGGATCATGACCTGAGCCGAAGGCAGTCGCTCAACCAACTGAGCCACCCAGGTGCCCGGAAAGCCATTCTTAATATGATATTTGTACAACATCAATTCCCTACCTAAATGCAACCAAAAAGAGGAGGACAATATCTCTCTTTGGTGGATAAAAATGAATAAATAAAACTTGGGAGTGAAAAAGGAAAGCTATCTGAGAAGATGCATTAACAGAAGATTAACCTCTGAAATGCTAATAAGATAGGGAAGGAAATGATAAGAAATTTCGACCACATTTCTCCCTGCTGAGCCAGAGATAACAGTTCATCACTGCCAAGAGTTTGTTTATGTATTGTCATCTATGAAAATCTAGATACATTTCACCCTATTTTTATGTATGTAGAATATGAGCATTCTTAAACACCTCAAAACAGCACTAATTGAGGACATTTTCTTTAACTTTCACCTTTTAACAGGATCCATAACTCATTATGGATTCATCTCTATATTTCAGCTCTTGGTTTAAGGCCCCTAGTACCAGATATGTCAATCTACGGCTATCTAGAGCATTAACTGAAAATGTCAAAAGTGTAATTCTTCATCACAGAGGAAATAGAATTATAAAAATTAGATCTTTCAATTATGACTGACATTTACCACTCTAATCAAGGTTAGCCTTACATGTGGTTGGGGTCAGAGGTCAAAGGAGAATGATTCTGTACTCCAAAATAACTCAAGTACAGGTCTGCCATTAAGGTTTTGTTTCCACCATTAGTATTCTTCCATTATCTTGGTTCTCAGTCCTAATAGCCACAATAATAGCTATACTTTATTGCAGATTTCCTATGCACCAAATACTGTGTTCAGCCCTTAATAATTGACATAAAGATATCCTGAAGTATGGACACTAAAGTCAGACTCTAGGTATTTGAACCCTGGCTCTTGGAAAAATTACCTAACCTTGCTAAACTCCTGTTTTCTCAAGTATAAAATGGACTTGATTTTATCTATATCATAAGGTTGCTATAAAAATGATGAAAGATGATGACCAAGAAAATTAAACATTTTTCCTAAGATCACACTCAGCTAAAGAGATGGAAAAATGAGATTCAAACCTAGTTCTTATAATTCCAAATTTCCGAGTTTCCAAAACTGTCCACTGTATCACACCACCTCTGAGGGTGACCACCAACACAAACAGTATTTCCATTCCTGGGAGGAAATCCAGACCTTTGAGGTCCCAGGATAACGTAAGCAGACAGACCCTGTTTGACACTCAGAATTTTAGGAAATTATATTGGTGACATGTTGTTCTGGCTGGGCATCATAGGGGCAGATATGGAGTTTCTGACCAACAGTGCCTGACACACCATAGAACACACACACACACACACACACACACACAAGGATTGAGGGTAAAGAATGAGTCAACTAATGAATTCTAAGAAATTCTATATAAGAAAGAGAAAAACTCCTACTCCCAGTGAAACATTTTATACTCCTTTCCCAACTTCAGCACCCTTCAAACACCTTGATACCTACATTTTTTGACAGAAGATGAGGGTACAATTCAGGAAATTTGGAATGAGTTATGGTGCTTCTTGATTGTAAGCTCCATGAAGTTGGGATGAACATCGGTTTTTGTGACCACTGTACTCGTACTACCTAGCACATGCTGTGTTAACACTCAGTAAGTACTCTTGAATTTAATTGAATCAAATTGCTACTGTGATCTTCCTCCATAGCGCACAGATATTTGACCCTCCTGTTTTGTCTTGAACTCTCAATATCTAGCAATATGCAATTTGACATACATTTGGATCCCTTCCACATTAAGCATCTGCAAGGCAAAGACCCAAAGCCACACAGATCAGACATATCAACTCAAGGAAAATGGAAACATTCCACATCAAAAGGAATGCGCATTATTCTAAATGGCTCTGTTTAATATATAAGATAATGCAATTTGATAGAGGTTTGTAATATTACATGATACTAATCTGGATTTAATATAGACTTTCCTCCTTCATGAAATCCAGAAGCAGTCTCTCGGTGGTTTTTCTTTGCAAGACATTACAGTCATCTGAAGACCTAATTGGGACAAAAGAATCCATTTTCAAGGTGATTTACTCACAAGTTGGTACTCATTGGAAGGCTCAGTTCCTCCCTAACGAGGCCTCTCTGGAGGCTGCAGTATTCCCTTAACATGACTCCTGGCTTCCCCTACAATATGTGGTCCAAAAGAGCAAGGTGGGAGCTGAGATCTTGTATGACCTAGCCCCAAAACCACATGCCATCGCTTTGGATCTTTGATGCTGTCTTGCCGGCTGCCTACCACAGCTTTCCTCCATAAAGACAAGTTTAGGAAACCGAAATAACATTGTTCATAAGCCTATATAATTTCTGTAAAGCTTTTTGGAAATGTGTATCAAAGACCTTAAAAATGTTTATATCCTTTGACTGAATAATTCCACTTCTCAGAATCTATCCCAAAGAAATAGTCACCAATGCAAAGAAACATTTGTATTATGAGAGAAAAAAGTTCGTCTTTTATAAATACATAACTTTTATAAATAAAAGACCCAGGATAACAAAAGGATTAATTAAAATTCAGGTGCATCCATTGATGCTAAGATTCACCTTTTTCCACATGTTAACCTCTCTGAACTTGAACTATGTCTTCTAGTAGTCTAGTCAGCCAGCATTTTACTATCCCCATCAGACACGCAGTAGGCAAAAAGTAGCTGTCAGTGCCAGGCAAGCATGAACATGGTCACAGATGTTCATCTTGTCATCACCTCAGCTGAATTATGTACGTTGTTGGTACTACACATGTTGATTTCACTGCTACTTAAAATGTCTTTGAAGTAACACTGTGATTCAGCATTGAGACGAAAAGTTTTGTGTACACAGAAAGGCATGTAAACAGAACAGCAGTGGGTAAATTTTATCTTGGTGAGGCAAATAGTCATCACAGGAGGAATGATCACTATTCCACATTTTGTTCCAAAGCAACAAATCATGTGAGTACTTTATGGAACATAAGTAGACGAAGAGATGTTACATTTTGTTTTCTGAGGCACATGCAAATATATATGTATATATTGCATATGCAAATATGTATTTCTTTTACATGCCACATAATGCAACTAAAGGCAAAAGAATTGCCAAATCCCTGAACTAGAAAGAAATGTCAAAGAATTGAAAGGCTGGCATGACCAACAAATTTTTCATGGAAGGCGATCATTAAGGCTTTGTGTCACAGCTTAATTAGAAACATTTTTGTCCTTTCATAGCAGTATGTAAAATAATAATGTGTCCTAAAGTCAATGGCATCTTAAAATCACATTTAAAAGAAAGACTTCCTGGAGCCTTGAGAAAACTTTCGGCTTAAATAAAAATATAAAAGCAGCATACAAAATTGCCGTCACAGCCATGTTAAGATGATTTTAAAATAGTGTGGAAAAAGTGAAAGCAAATACATCAAAATGTTAAAAGTAAAATGAGATTATAGTTAATCTCTATTTTCTTCTTCCTTTTCATGTTCTCTAAATTGCTAAAAGAATGTGTTTTTTTTAATTAGTTAAAAATAATATTTAGAATATTATAAACAGAGATGGTAATGTACCCTCCCGATGCTTATAACTTCCTTTATAACCCATTATTGTTATTCATCTAAATCCTTTTTGAATACATTTATATTTCATATCCTTCTTCTTCTGTGAGAAGTACATCCTATAGATTCATAAGCTTCAAGTTTTACCTCCTGCCTGGTGTTGTTGGCTTGGCCAGCGCAGGTCAACCCAATCTACATTCTTCACACTTTCATAATCTTCAGTAAAACTTTCACAGCCTTGCTATTCCAGCCATAAATGCTAGTTTATTAGTTTTTTTTTTTTTCCGTCCAAATATTGGAGCTCTTTCAGAAAACTTTAGGACCTTTCCAACTCATCTTTCTCAGTACTTAATAATTATTCTGAGCTCACCACCCAAGGCCTTCCTGAGATCAGGTCTATAGCAGACCAAGTATATCCCCACTTTATTTATCCAATCGTGACATCTTTCCATTTCTTTCCTATGTGACAGAGAACAAAAGAGGATACGCATCTTTTCCTGGGCATACGAGTGATCAAAGGGCTTTTTAACTGGCATATTCTGCAACCATGGGCTTTTGGATAGCAACTTTAACATCAAACATGAGAATTTCTGAGATCACTGAGAAAATGAATGAGGAGAGCAGAAGGCGAAGATGGAACGGAAACAAGGAGATATGGAAGCCGAATTGAACCTCAGAACTAGGCGACTCTGAACGAGCTGGATTCACACTGGGGAATGTATCCCCAGGCCCATCTTCCTCTTTGCCCCGGATGTTTCTAATGTTATTGCATTTGCAAAATCCTTCTCTTTCTTCTTTTGTCTCTCTCACGCTTCTGCAGCCGAAATAAATTGTGACCCATTGCCACAGGCAGTCTTGGGTTGCAAACAAGAAGCAGGATGAACCCAACCTCCCACGCTTGGGCTCTTCATCCTCAACACTAACAGAAGACCTCCCCCAAAGCAGCATCTCCATTTGTCTCTGCAGTTCACAAGCTTCCATCCTTGGGCCTCATACACTCTTCTGTCACTTACCAAAGCTGATGTGGACCTGCTGCCGAGGTGGCAAGAGTATCAGAGGACCACCCATCAATTCCACCAGCGAAGGCCACCATGCCCCAAACAACACTCTCCCACTGGCACCACCAATCAGCCAAGTCCCTAAATCCAAAGTGGATTACCAGAAGTCATTTCCCTTTAGTCCCTCCTACAAGCGTATTCATTTCATGGTATAATGATCAACTCATTGAAGCATTTAACCTGCAGCCCACAAGCATGTTCAACTCCCTATTTTCGCCCTATCCCACCCCCAACTGGTTAAAATAATAAAGAAAGAAAGTCAGGCTTTAATGCTATTTTATTATTTACAAATAATAATAAACGTCTGAACTGGTCTGAGATTGAAATTCAAGACTTACTTGGCTGGAGCTAGACTTTTCCCAGACTTGGACACAGAGGCACGGTGGAAGAAGATGGGATGCCGGGGCACCACAGCAATATAGAGCTCATTTGAAATCAGAGACTCAGCACATCTGCTCTTTGCAGGGAGAGGAGAAGCCAGAGCACAGATTTGGGGGAGGAGGAAGAAGGGTCTACTATAAGTGTCTTGTCACCATTGCATTAAGACCTAAACTTTGTAAAGTCAGAATCTGCCAAAAATAGCAAAGGAAGGATATATCTCATTGCTCTGTCATGTGTGAGACGTTCATTAGCATTTCATGCAGGCAGGCAGAAAATTGCTCAAGAAAGGAAGAAATCACATTCCCAGCTCATTCCCCACCAAGCACTGCAAATTTGGCATTCCTGCACAGGAGGAAACCATACCCTGCTGGCAACAGACTTATCATCAACCGAACTCACAATGAAAACACAAAGAAAGCGAAACACCCCTGCATCTTTATTGCTCTCAGTACCTTGTGAGTATTTATCGGACTCAGGAACATTTCCTGGAATCATTACATAAACTCTCTGTTCTCCCAAAGTACCATGCTCCCTACCTGAATTCTGTTTAATTCATTGGAACAGAGGTAGAATTAGTTTCTTTAATGAACAACATACTCTGAGGCATCTGAGGAAGTGGGGGAAGAGGGGAGGAACGGCGTGGTTGTGCCCGAGCACCGGAGGGAGGCTGGGTGTCACCTGCGCCTCAGCCCCATCCGCTCCGCCCCCTTCAGAAGTGGGGTCCCCTCTGACCTACCAGGCTAAGATGCTACGCAGCCCCAAGGGATCAACTGGCCGCGAGGCTGATTTTGACTTGCATCTTTGAGCTTATGTCGGTGCTTCTAACTCTGCAAGCTTCTCAAGTATCTAGGGCGACACAGAACTCACAGAACTCGGAAGCAGATGAAGGCAAGTGCTTCGATTACTTGACCCCGTTTTTCATCGCACCTCTGAAGCAGAACTGATTAGCAAGGAACCAAGTGGACAGTTTTCAGTTTTACCTCTTCCTCCCTTAACGGCCCTGCTTCTGGCGGAAGAGTAATAAACAGGGACGACCTAAACGCCGTGCGTCGAAGGGGGACAGGCGGGATGACGAGCGTCTGAACGCGGAAGCGTCGCTTCTGCCTCTGCGCCCACCCGGAAGTTGAGGGCTCTGTCTCGCGGCGGCTTGGAGGGACCAGTCTGTGGTCTGAACGGTGCTTTGCACTGTCAATTTATGCTGATAGAGAGGACCAAAAAAAAAAAAGAAGCTGTTACACTGTATTTAGTGGTGTCTTTGAATTGACTTTCCGCCCCCTGCCTCGGCGCCCTCTGTTGCTGCAGGCCGGAGACTGACAGCGCTCCACTGCCGTGGTCAGCGAACGTTCCAGGCTGACGTCGCAGATCACAGCCAAACCTTGGCACCCTTTCTTTTCATTCCGTAGCAGGCTTTATTCCACCTCATCCAGTCCTCGGGGCTCATCATTCAAACGATAAAAACCAAAAGGAACGACCTGAGAATCTCAGCTAGTTAGCGATTTCAACATCGAGTTCTTCGCAGAACATTGAGCGACATGGGGAAAGGCTCAACATATTAATACTAGGTGGAAAAACCAGGATACAAAATTATAGATGCAACATGATCTGACTGGATTATGCGCATATGTATGTGTGTGTACTTCCAAAATATTTTTTTTTAAAGATTTTATTTATTTATTCATGAGAGACAGAAGGAGAGAGAGGCAGAGGGAGAAGCAGGCTCCCAAGGAGCAGGAAGCCCGATGCGGGACTCGATCCCAGGACACTGGGATCATGACCTGAGCTGAAGGCAGACGCTTAACCATCTGAGCCACCCAGGCGCCCCTGTACTTCCAAAATATTAATCTTGATCACTTCTTGACAATGCAGTTAAGAGTAATTTTAATTTTCTTCTTCGTGCTTTCAAAAATTTACTAAATTGAGAGTGTATTATTTTTATAAGCAGAAAGAAAATAATCTTTTCAAACTGCTACACAGATGTAAAATATTCCTCTGTTTAAACCTGCATTTTATTGTTTATTTATACTACATTCTACTACACTAACTCCACACCCTGTCATCTGGATTCCCCAAGTCCCACCCATATGGTTCAACTCTGGTTCTGGCATCCAGAATGCAAATGAAGTGAGCAAGCTGACTTCTGGGTGACTCCTCAGTACATCATGTGTCAGGAAGCAGAATGAGCCAGGGGAGCTAACTTCTGGTCCCCATCCTGCTCCTAATAGTTATGTAAGAACCTTGGAAATCCCTCTGAGCATCCTGGGCCAACTTCTCCCCATATATGAACTGAAGGGTTAGGCTGGATGACCCAAGGGCCCAGCTTGCCTGAAACTTCTTCTTTTCATGAGCTGCTGGATCTAACTGCACCAGAAGTTCCAATCACCATGAGTGTGAGGTTACTGCAAAGTTCCGTTCACAAGGCAAATGATTTTCATTCAACAGGAAATGGTGAAAGCCAAGAGTCATAAATATCCATAAATATGTGCTGTTTTATCTCGGAACAAATCTCTCAGGCAAAATAGTCATTGCGGATATAAATACAGCCTAAACCTCTACGGTATTAAAAAGGGGGTAGTGTGAGGGGGTTCAAAGAAGAGATCAGTAAGGTGGTCTTTCAGAAACATTAAATTATATACTATCCCAAACATAAATAAGGAGTTTGCTGTGTACCCAACATTTAAGTTTAAGAGTCTGATTCACTCGAATCATTAGGTGACTCAAGTATAAACACCTGGTATGGTTAAAATAATCTGGATCTGAACAATTAGTCATAGAAAATATAACCTTCAACTTGGATGAGATTATTGACATTTTAGTTAATTTCTTAAAATTATGCAAGTAATACATAAATTTGCCATCAAATAAAATTCAAACCATACAGATGTACTCTACATATATAGTAAATGGAAGTTTCCCTTCAAGTCTTCCCCCTGCCCACAGCTCTGCCCACAGGTGACCTATGTTGTAGACCCTTTTTGGTTTTTTTTAAGACTTTATTTATTTATATGAGAGAGAGAGACAGAGAGCACTAGAGAGAGTGAGCATGAGTGGTACAGGTGGAGGCAGAGGGAGAGGGAGAAGCAGGCTCCCCACTGACCAGGGAGCCTGACATAGGGCTCGATCCCAGGACCCTGAGATCATGACCTGAACTGAAGGCAGACGCCCAACCGAGTCACCCAGGCACTCCGACCTTTTTTTTAAGTGTGCTTATCTTCACATGGTTCCTATCTCTCCCAAAGCACTACAAGAATATCTACAAACGTCAAATGTCTTTGTTCTGTCAAATATAACCAAAAACTTGACAAATTTCTTACTAAAATGGAATAGTTCCTTTCCAAAGAAAAATCCATTACTTAACCTCTTCTAGAATGGATTCCAACCATTATTCTCTATCTCTGCTAATCTTCTCTTTAAAATAATAAACAGATCAACATGGATCTTAAAGGAAGAAACGCTACTGGGACACCACGAACAGCAGAGAAGCCTCCGTGTGTGTGTGCAGCTTTTGACTTCCCAGACACGGGCACATGCAGACCTTTATTAGCTCAGACTCTCGGAGCTCAGCAGATGCCCCGGGTTAGTTACCATGTGAAAACACGTCCAGTCTGTGGGAACTGCTAGCAAACAGGATCATAGCTCTTCCTTCTCCATCTTCGTTCCTCTCACTCTCAACTCCTCCTTCTCTGCAAAACTATTCCCAGACAGAGCTACGGTTCAAGAAGAATCCGGTATTTTGGAGGTACGAGAAGTCCAGAGATGGCTCTTAGAGATCAGTCCAAGGCTTTCATAATTTAAATGCTGACATGGACAATGTATTACTGGAAAACCCAATTTTCTGGAAAGTCTTAAACACAATGAAGGTTTTGCAGAGATCACATAAGTGTGGAGCCAATAGAAAAGAAAATAATTTGGGGCACCTGGGTGGCTCAGTCATTAAGCGTCCGCTTTCGGCTCAGGTCATGATCTCAGGGTCCTGGGATAGAGCCCTGCATAGGGCTCCCTGCTCAGCGGGAGGCTTGCTTCTCCCTCTCCCACTCTCCCGGCTTGTGTTCCCTCTCTCACTGTGTCTCTCTCTGTCAAATAAATAAATAAAATCTTAAAAAAGAAAAGAAAAGAACTTGTGAAATTAAATACAATTAACCAAACAGCTCAGGTCTAAAACATTATTGAGCTCAGGGAAGGGAAATGATGGGTTTTTTTTCTTAAAATAGAGGAAATATACTATATCTACTAATAAGTATCATTTATTGGTGCTTACTATCCTAAACATCTTATATAAGTTAAACAATTTAATTTCAACAACAAACCTACAGGAAAGTACTATTATCATCTTCATTTTAAAGATAAGCAAACTAAAGAACAGAGAGCTAGTTAAGTTTCATCTCACAGGATCTGGGCTCTCCCACCTTGTAGCAAAATGGCTGCAGCAGTGTCAGCCCTCACATCTCTTCCCCACACCATCCAGAGGAAGAGAAGTTCTCTTCTGGAATTCACACTCTCATTGGCCAGATTGTGTCCCATGCTCTTCCCATGGGGACAGGAAGACTGGGATGTGCCAATTAGACTAAACCAATCAGAGCCACCTAATCATATACCTGGAGGGAGGGTCAATGTCACCTAAACTTCCTGGCTGAGAATGGAGGTAGTAGGGAGATAATGGATCTTGGAGAGGTAGCCTTCTCTGAAATGTTTACCATAGTATCCATCAACCAGAAAAAGAAGAACAGAAAGTTTCTCCAGTGGTACAATGATAAGCATCTACCAGCTTGAAACTATTAAGTCTTATTGGCATTATTTGTCCTGAAACAATATGTCCTCCATGCAATTACTTTTTCAAGAAAAGTCAAAGTTTTATTCTATCCTCTCCCAGAATCAATTTCTCCTGAGGACAACAGTAGGTTTGTAATACATGTTGGGCACTCTCAGGAACATATGTGATCATTTTTTTTTTAAAGATTTTATTTATTTATTTGACACAGAGAGCGAGAGCAGGAACACAAGCAGGGGGAGTGAGAGAGGGAGAAACAGGCTTCCCGCCGAGCAGGGAGCCCGATGTGGGACTCGATCCCAGGACCCTGGGATCATGACCTGAGCTGAAGGCAGACGCTTAACGACTGAGCCACCCAGGCGCCCCATATGTGATCATTTTTTATGAGGAACTTTGATAGTGCAGAATTAAGACTATTATATACTTTTTGATTAGATAAAAATAATGATTTCAAATAAGGAGTTTCTTTCTACCTATTCATCTTTTATGCATGTGTTATTTCACCCCTGAGTTATGGAGTTAATGCTTTGCTTACACACAAGCAAAGCACACAAATGAAATCAAGAACTGTATGAGTCCTTATGAAATACTCAGAACTATTTCTCTGCTTTTATTCTAAACAGATAATTAGCTATCCAATTTAAAAGATGTTCTCAAATGAAGATGCCACAGTGTTCCTTGAGAACACATTTTAAAGTTTAATGATCTTTACTATCAGCAGGATGCCTGTATTGAAACTAACATTGAATTCAACTTAATCCAGTGAATATCTGTTAAATCTGGAGTACCTACTATGTGATCATCCTGAAGCTCATACCCGGGTCTCAATAGAAAACATCGTCCCCATTAGCCTTCGTAAACCAGAAGACCACAGCTGTACACAAGCCCCACACAAGTTAATCAACATATATGTATTTGAGTAGCTGTGCTAGGGAAAGTGACATGCAAACAGGCATAAACATTATCCTCAACCTCACCTTCCCAGGATACATGTTTACATTTCATTTTCCTGGTCCTCATCGTTTCCATGGCTTTCCTCTGAACCTCCTGCTACTTTTCCACAGCTATGATAAGTTGATGTCTCACAATGGAACTCCACAAATAGAAACAACCAAATGGATCCTAGAAAAAAATAGTGGCTTATTTGGGGAAACAGATTCCCAACCACAACCCTTTTACATTGAGTTGCGCTTAAATGGAAAAGAAAAATAAGGATAAAACTAAAAGAGTAAACATAACAGATCTCCACTAATAATCCGGGGGAAACGCTTCATATCATTGTTACTAGGGATGACTAATCTGATAAAGCCCTTAGCTAACACCAGCTGTCCATAATCAAAATAGACTCGCAACCATTCCCAGGCCCACAATGTGCACACATGCGGCCGAGAAGGACTGATTCTATCAAAGCCTAAGCAGCTCCAAAGTTCATTTAGTTCTGCTCCTCAACAAGCTTCAAAACCATTTTAGACCTCTCCAAGGGGGTGTCAAGCTCCAGAGCAGGCATATTAGGGAGTGACTGAAGTCATCTCATTTAATGCAAGAATCCGTCTACAACCACGGTTATCCATTGATGCAGCCCCAGGGGAGCTGGGCAGGGCTGCCCCAGCGACCTTTACCAGGTTCCAAATATTGGGAAGCCATTCCTTACAGTAAGTCACACCCCTCCTCTCTGTCATTCCCACCACAAGGTGTCTAACCCTCCCTCCTTCTGAGGATAGGGCTTTAAAGAGAGGAAGACAGCTATCATGGTCCCTTAGTCACGTCTCCCACTGCCAACATCTGACCGCATGGGTATCGTTTGCGTCTATCTTTCTCCCTGTCACTTTGGTTCAGCAAGCTACGTGATCCAAAATCTAGACTTCCTGCAAAAACTTACCTGCTTCCTTTTCTACCATATATTTTTTTTTTGTTAGAGGTGTTTATGTTTATTTTGTCCTCACTCAGAATTGAATGAGTAAGTGCACCAACGCACGTCATAATAAGCCTTTATCCTGAGGATGTCCTTTTCATCACGAGTCAACATTTATGCTGCTTTGTGCCCGTTTAAACTCTACTCTGCTGCTTTCCTCTGCCTTGCAGTCTCTCCGTATTCAGTCTTCTCTATGCAGTTACTCTTGCCCAGTGGATTAAGGTCAGGTAGCAAATGCCTCTCTTCTACATCATCTAATTGATCATGCTGCTGTGACATTTCAATCTCTGCTGCATCAGGAGACGTAGCCTCACGTTAGAGGGTAATGCTATGGAGGGAAACACAGAGACAGAAAAAGCCTATTAACCTTCAGAAAATGATAGTACATTTTGTGCTTCTCTTAACACCTGATTATTTTCTAAGCAGTAAAACTTTCAATTTATTAAGCCCTAGGTGGGTAGGGGATGCTTTATCAAACGGAGAACATGAGATACCACTTTTACATGATTTTGTGGCAATCACACAAACTGGGAGAGATTGGAGTAATGACCAATCTACGAAAGCCACAGACCTGATTCCGAAGACTGAGGTGCTCTGTCTACACATTTCTACACTGAAATTTGCACAGATAACGCTAACGTGGAACTCCAAAAGGCAGAATTCAGACCTCGTCTGAAAGACCTGGGATTACAACCCAAAGTACCCAATACAGACCCAGGTTGTACTGTGTATAGCAGCTTTACCCATCTTAACTCACTTATCCTTCAAAACATCCTGTCAACACCTGGAAGATGGGCTCAATTTTATGGACGAGTTCACTGAGGTTTAGACACTTGTGACTTGGCGAAGCTCACGTGTCAAGTGGAGTTAAAATAGAAAACAAAATCAATCACTGAATTAGTATAGTACACGTGTTTCTCATAATTCCTCCTCTTTGAGATCTAATATTACAAAATTAACCTCTACTTTTACTTGCCCTAGAGTTTGATTAGTAGTACAGACAAAAGAGACAATCAGAGGGGAATAAGGATCCCAAGAAGGCTGCCGGCATATGTCCTGAAGGATATGTCACCAGGATGCTGTCTGGCAGCCAACCCTGATCTCGGCCTCAGTGACTTGAGGGCAAGAGAGAAGCCATCCCACGCTGCTAATCATGCAGGAACACCACAAAGCTGTCTTGGCATCTGCTGCTGGCCATCCTCCTTCTGCTGCTTGCTGCAGAAACCTGACTCCAAAGACCCAGCTTCACTTGGAATATAGGACCTTCCAAAATATGGAAGCCCCGAGAGAGTACCCAATTTTCCCCTGTCTCTGGGGTGAGGTATGAAAACCCATTTTTTAAAAATGCTCCAAGGACAGGGAGAGACAATTTTTTTCTTTTTCATTTTCTGAGAGAATTGAGACGTTTCCCTCTGAAATGTTTGTAGGGGAAAAAAAAGAAAAAAAAATCCTTGGGGTGGGGATGCCATTTTCCTTCTGAAAGTTTCCAGGGATTTCTGAACCTTCACACCACTTACTCCAGTATTAAGCATGTGAACATCGTGAACCTTTTTAAGGTAACTAAGCAGAGAACAATCTCTGCTTTGCCATTTTCTTTATAATTCTTTATAATTTCTTTCTCTAGGCTAGTGACATATGTTCCTTCATCTGTAAAATGATGATAATATTAGCCTACTCCAGGGAGATCTTGTAAGAATAATAGAGAAAAGCCTTTAAACCCAGTTATAGCAACCACCCCCATACACAAAGGTTTCGAAGGGATTTGGGAGGAGTGGGAGGGAGCACAGAAGGAGTAGGATGATAGGAGGAAACTCGGAGAAAGAAGCACAGCCCACCTCTCCCCAAGCAGTAGCATTCTAGCTTCTCTTCCCCTAATACAAGCCCTCTTCTATGATCTAGTTCTTCTGACCCAGCAGGTTCTCCATCAGACTTCCTCCAGGTCCAAGGGAACTATTATTTCCACATTAAGGGCCCCTGCTTAAGATTTTGTTTGAGATTCTCCCATTTTTATATATGCCTTGCTGCTTTCCAGACTACACAAAATATGCTAATGCCATGGCTAAAGATTCTTGCATTAAGAAAATTATAGTAACGTGGAACCTGTTGACTTTTCACCTTAGAGACCAATTACATTACCATCCACTTCCCGCTCTGGTTTAACAACAGTTGACAAGCTCATAGAGCCTCATATCAGTAAAAGCAAAGCGGGTTTACAGGGCCGACCATCCTGTGATGCTCACATACCTAGTCAGCCTCAGAGGTAATAAAGTGTTACACATTACTGGAGAGCTAAGGAAAATAAAAGAAACAAACTTCAACTGAACACCACCATGGCAGAATTATGAAAAAAATGAAGCCATTGCTTGATTGGATTTAAAAGAAAATTGCATAAAGAAAAAAGAACATTTCTTTTGGTCCACCCAAATTTGTAACATTTAACTCTACTGGAAGCACTCAATTGGCAGAGAATGTGTATCAGTGATTATAGGTCAAGCCACTAACAAAAACTCAGGATTCAAAATGTAATAACTTATAATTGGCCTTTTTTAAATCACAAATGTCAGTATTTTCAAATTACTAGAATATGTTTCAATAGAAATCACTCTTTAAGCCCAGATGTCCATCGACAGATGAATGGATAAAGAAGATGTGGTATATATATACAAAGGAATGTTACGCAGCCATCAGAAAAAATGAAATCTTGCCATTTGCAACGACATGGATGGAACTAAAGGGTATTATGCTAAGTGAAATAAGTCAATCAGAGAAAGACAATTATATGATCTCACTAATATGCGGAATTTAAGAAACAAGGTAGAAAATCATAGGGAAGAGAGGAAAAATGAAACGACGAAACCAGAGAGGGAGACAAACCGTAAGAGACTCTTAATCTCAAGAAATAAACTGAGGGTTGCTGGAGAGGAGGGGGTGGGAGGGATGGGGTGGCTGGGTGATGGACGCTGGGGAGGGTATGTACTATGGTGAGCACTGTGAATTGTGTAAGACTGATGAATCACAGACCTGTACCCCTGAAACAAATAATACATTATATGTTAACCTAAAAAAATAAAGTAATTCTGGGGCAGCTGGCTGGCTCAGTCAGTATAGCATTCACCTCTGATCTTGGGGTTATGAGTTCAAGCCCCACACTGGATATAGAAATTACTAAAAAATAAACATTAAAAAATCACTTTTTAAAAAGTTAGGCTTCTTAATTGTATTTGTAGATGAATTGATTGTGATTGCCCCACTTTTTAATCAGATAAAATTTTAGTACCTATACTGAATTTCGTCAAGATGTTTATCCACAAATATAGCTAAATAACAACAACTAACTCTTTCTAGAAACAAAGCCAAGACAAAAGACATACTCATCATGCATAAAATCTGATAATTTTTTAGTTTAGCTTCACAAGTCTCAAAAATGACCTAGACTGGATGATTCCATGTTCATTCCCTTCTTCTTTTCCAAGTACCTGTTTTGCATCATAAGCCAGACTCTACTATACTTGTGATCCTTTACCTGAAAACATCAAAAGGCCAGTGGTCCTGCTGTAATTTCAATGCCTCTCTCTCTATGCATTTCCATCCACCTTTTCAATAAGTATCAGATTAATGATCTGTTCATCTCCAAGTCACTACTGAGGCACCCCATAAATCAAGAGATGTGCTTTGATTCAATACATTACCCTCATTCCTTCTCTTCTAGACCCTAAAAAAGAAATCATTCAGATTAGGAAAAATATTTCCAGAAAACAATCATAAAAAAAGTATTTCAAAGGGGCACCCAGGTGGCTCAGTCGGTTAAACGTCCGACTCTTAATTTCAGCTCAGGTCATGATTTCACTGTCATGAGATCCAGCCCCACATCGGGCTTTGCACTCAGCATGGAGTCCGCTTGAGTTTCTCTCTCCTTCTCCCTCTGCCCACCCCCCCCACCATGCTCTCTCTCTCTCTCAAATAAATAAATAAACCTTTTTTCTAAGTGTTTCATGGCCTTCAAAAATCTACATCGGACCTGCACTATCATTGCAAGGTACTATTTAAAAATAGCATAGGTCTATGTAATATAATATGCATTTGTGTATGCATGCACAATAACTTAAATCAAATGTAAAGACATACATATAAACTATTGCAGTAGAGCTTTATGTGCATATGTGTTTAATATTTTTGACAGCTCAATATTCACTTCTCCTTCCTATAGGACACAAATTTTCTTTTGGTGAATTACTTCTTTCCCATTGTATTGAGGTTTTTAGTGAGCCCCTTCTGGTCAATACTGCAGGGTTTCCATCAAATAGCACTAGAAGTCTATTTGATGGAAATAGACAAATAGTAGTCTATTTGATGGAAATTTACCTACAGTAAATCCAGTGCCTGCATCCTACTAAGAATGTCAAATTAACCAGCCTTCTCCACACTTCCTCGGAAAAGCCAGAAGCCTGGGGGATCAGCTGCTGTCTTCCAGGATTTGCATCTTATGTGAGAGATACTGGGATGGAAGAAGCTGCTGGAATTCCACACTTCCCACCTGTGGTGCCCAAACATGATTGTTCCTGGTCTGACAACACTCCCAGCCCCCAGAGCAGCCTTAAATAATGATTATTACCAAGTCTGATTCTCAGTTTTCCAAGGATTTGCTGAGTTCCTGGTAAATTTCCAGGAGATTCCCTTCTTCAATTGCCCAAAGTCATCTGTTGCCTGCAATCCAAGGACCCTGATCATGACAGTTATTTATGAAATAAACACTGAGTAAGAATACACATTAAATATATTATTTACACTCCGGGTGATTAGTATATATGTGTAGATGCATTTTGTTGATCAATGAGTAGAGAGGAGAAAGGAAGTTGCCCTTTCAGGCAGGAAGGTTGCCATGAGCTCTCTCCAAGAAAATAAGAGCTGAGAAGACATCTTTTTCAGACACTGTGTGTGTGTTTCAGATACTATACATATATATAACTAGTGGTATGTTCTAAAATTTTATTAATACCTTCAATGGAATATCAATTAAAATTGGCAGCAGGGATGTTAAGTGAGAACTCCTAACAGCAAAAAAAAAAAAAAAAAAAAGTGAGCTGTCTTTCTGTGTTGGAAAATTTTGTATTTTATGCAGCCAGTTAAAAGAACATCTCATCCAACTATTCAATATAAGAGTTTATTATGCTCAAATAGCTATGGCTATTTTATTGTTTACTCTTTGCGATCTTTTTTAATAGCTACTGACTATCCCAATGTGCCGGTATCACCCCGCCAGGAGGGGATTTCTTCGCTTTGTTGATGCAGAGCATCAACTTAATGTTGCAGAACTTAAGGTCTTCTCTTTTATAAACTTACCATATCTTTTCTCTCCCTGTGCAGTAAGTCTGATTTAATTATCTCCCAGAAATCAGTAAAGGTACTATATTTGTCTTTGCTTGCCCTTAATCCTTATTTGATTAATTGGGTTGCGTTTACCTCAACCTCGTCCCTTCCACATATCATCGAAGGCGGCCGTGGGACTGCTGGGGTGGTTTCACAGGCCCCTTGGCCTCCGCAGGGGGCTCGGAGCTAACCAGCAGATGCGAGTAATGCGAGTGATGCGAGTCATGTGCAAAAGGCCCATTCCTCTTCTCAGGGTGCGCCGCCCTGCACCTCTTCCTTTTCCCGGTTCCTGCCCGCAAGGGAAGAGGAGATATTTGTAAGAATGAGGCGGTTGTGTGACACCAATTACTCTCCGTTCAACAGGCTGGGATCTTTTCGATCTCGCAGGTCTTTGAAAAGACTTCTAGTGCTATTTGATGGAAACCCTGCAGTATTGACCAGAAAGGGCTCACTAAAAACCTCAGCATCTGAAAACGAAAGAAAAAAACATAAGCCCCTGTGAACACATATTTTTTAAGAAAGTATGAGTATTACGGGGACGCTTTTACCAACGAATGAACTTGGAAGATGCCAGGAGGCGGGTGGGGGAGGGGAGAGAAAGAGGGAATTGGGGCAGGGAGAGAGAGAGAATTTCTCTTGGCTCCAAGGGGAAGCAATTTTGCATCAAAGTCATTTTCCCACCAGCAGGCATCTCCGGGGTCTCCATGACACAAGGCACAACTGTAACAGAACACACCGTTGGTGGAGGAAATGACTGGTTTCGACATTCCCCTCAGGGCCGGTTTCCCGTGCGGCTGCCATATCAAAGCACCACAAACTGGGGAGCTTAAAACAACACACATTTTTTCTCTCACAGCTCCGGAGGCTGGGAGTCTGAAATCAAGGTGTTGGCAGGGTTGGTTCCTTCTGTGGGCTCTGAGGGAGAATCCCTTCCATGCCTTTCTTCTGGCTGGTGGTGCTTGCCAACAGTCCTTGGCATTGCTTGGCTTGCAGCTGATTCACTCCAGTCTGTGCCTCTGTCATCACGTGGCCTTCTCCCTGTGTGTCTCTGGGCACAAATTCGCTCCTTCTTATAAGGACACCAGCGAATTAGCACCCACCATCATCCACGATGACCTCAACTTAATTTGATTACATAAACAAAAAGCCTTATTTCCAAATAAAGTCACATTCACGGTATGGGGAGTTAGGACCTCAACGTATCTTTTTGGGAACCACAATTCAGCCCATAAATAAATTAGCCTTGTGCTATTTCCAAGCTAGTCAGTGTTCATCTTTGTATGTTCAACCCTTTCTAGAACTCACAGGGTCCACAGTCAGTGGCGTCTATTCATGGTGTACTCTTACATGGGTGTGTTGCCATAATTTCATTTACATGTTATAGAGTAGAGGACAATGGGCTGCGAATAAGAGGTAAGGAACATAATTCATCTGGATCCAAATAAAAGCTGTTTGTTCACTATAACCCACAAGAATTTTGCCTTATTGGTATATCAGAGAAGGAGTTCAGGGCAATCATTAGGTCTACCAAGATGAGCACCACTGAAACTGGTGAGCGGTGTGGGAGCGAGGCAGAATGTTCTCCACGCCGGGAGGCATGACCCTACCGTGACAGCAGCTGCACTGTGATCAGCGCTTACTTGTTACACTCTTCTGAGACTCTCAGTCTCCTCCAGTGTACCATCAAATCTATTTATGCCGCACACATATTAAGAACCTCTGTTTTCAATTTTAAGTGTAGATCAAATGTTCCAACTCCAGTACCTCTCCCACTAAATAATACCTTCATAATTTACCAACTGCCTAACTCAGTGCATTGTCTAAAGATGAAAACCTCTGACCTATAAAGGAAATGATTTGTGGTGGCTGAGAACTTTTTCTAATTTATCCAGTGATTCCTTCCATGGATATAGGAAAATGGACCCCATTCAGGGCTTGAATAAAATCACCCAACTTCACCAGAAAAAACTTGGTCTCAAGAAGATGAATCTCAAGAATTCATCTACAGCTTCTGAGAGCACCTAGGGGGATTTGCCCAGGCTACAACGCCCAGAAATTGTTGGGGAGCCAGAAATCCCATCAGCAAAGATTTGTTCTGAAGATGACAGAAGAGCAGCCTGACACAGTGGAAATACCCACCCCCACACAAAAAGTGAAGATTTTATAGAGAACCCTTTATCAGGTATGTTTCCAACCAACAGAGCTAGAAGTAAACCCAGGAAAGGCATTGCTGGAAAGACACAAAATGAAAAGCAAAGGTGCCTAATAATGTCACCACCTTCGTAGCTGTCTTGGGGCCCAGTCCTGTGACTCTTCTCCCCATGGAGCTTCTGGGTAGCATGTCCCCCGAAGACATTTTACATAACATGGATGATGGAGGGGGCCCATGAGGCAGGCGATCTGCACAAATATTCTTTCAGAGAGGAAAGTCACATTTAATGAAGGGAAATGAGGGAAAGCATAAAGATCTAGAGAAAAGAAAAAAAATGTGTTCTGCTTTTGCTCCAATGGTCAGCTTCCTCATCCCTCAGCCACCCTCTTCTTCTCCAACCTGCTGACTGCTGAGTCCTCTATGTTAACCCGAAGGCCAAGTGAACGTTAGGTGGAAAAATGAGAGCCCAAGGCCCAGTGGCCTTCCACCACTCTCCACGGTCCAGGGCAAAGCTAAGAAGCAGACACTCCCCCGTGCCCTGCTGAGACGCTGGGTCAGATGCAGAGACTGCACCAACTAAAAGCCAATGTAAGAGCCTCATAAGTTTACAGATGGGAGGAGGACTCTGGAAATGTGAACAGTGCTGAAGCTCTCTCCTGACCACACCTTGACTTCTCTGTCCTTCAGAAACCTGCTCCTACTCTGCTCCACAAATTACTCTAGCCAGAACTTTCAGGCCACTTTGCTGAGGCTATAACTAAAAAAACACCTTCCCTTTCACAGGACACCCTAGTGCTGCCAGGTTAGTTGTGCTTTCAGTATGGAGGTGCAGCAAAACCACCACGGGGCCGAGACTGGGGGCCACACTCCTCGTCTTTCCTGGACACATAGCTGGACTTCACGCCCAGTTCCCTCTGAGTTATGTATAACCACAACACTGAACCCTAAGGGGACTGTCAGGGACATGCACCACTTGTCCGGCTGGTGCATGGAACTCCCATGCACAGCAGTCTGTGCTCTTTCTCCACCCACTGGCCTGATGCAACAAACACAACTACTTTGGAAGCCACGCGGGGAGGACAACAGAGCCACAGGGCAGAGCCACAGGGTAGATGGAGGTTGGGTCCCTGAATCACCACCAGGAAGCTCCAATTAAAGAACACCCTTCAGGGTATTATATAAGCAAGAAGTTAACTATTATGTTTGAGCCATTGCACATTCTTGACTCCAATTTGTTTCTTACTGCAATGAATCTACCTTAATTAATATGCACTTTCTTTCAGAGGTGCCCACCCTGGAGGCTGTGTGCTTTCCCACACTCGTTTTCACTAGAGCATTTCATTGGGCAATTATGCTTCTGAAAACACTGCAGATGACGCAAGAGAGCCTTCCCTATTGATGATAAAACTTTGCTAAGCAACAGGCCTCTGTTCTTGTGCGGAGGAAATAGGGCAAGCTGTAGAGTCAGGCTGGCTTTGATCTCTTTTCCACAATATTCTGCCCAGGAGATTAATATCAGCTCACTTTATCTTTCTGACCCTAAATCCTTCTCTATAATTGGGACAACTAATTATCCCAATTAATTAATAACATACAGTTGCAAAGAGTAAGGTTTAAGGAGTAGAATCAAGGGACTTATTACAGTGCCTGGTACACAGAAGCTATTATTGTCATTATTATTTATATTTACTAGTATTTACTGGATTGTACCCTTTAAGTACAGGAACAGTATCTGATTCATCCTTTTAACTCCAGCATTAAACGCGAGTTCCCAGAAGACATAGATTATGTCGATTTATCTATGTATCCCTACATCTAGAACAGTGATGATTACTTCATGAAGGGAAACTATCCTTAGTATTAATATTATTACTCACTAACTGTCGCCTCCAAAGCAAGGATTGTGTCTATAAATCTTTCTTTGGAATCTAGAAGGATGACCTGCATGTAATAGGCCCTCAACAATAGTAATTAGTAAACTAATTTCTCCAAAAAAAAAATAAATCGATTAAATCAGTAAACCAAGGGCGCCTGGGTGGCTCAGTTGGTTAAGCGACTGCCTTTGGCTCAGGTCATGATCTCAGAGTCCTGGGATCGAGTCCCACATCGGGCTCCCCCTTCTCTGTAGGGAGCCTGCTTCTCCCTCTGCCTCTGCCTGCCACTCCCCCTGCCTGTGCTCACTCTCTCTCTCTATCAAATAAATAAATAAAATCTTAAAAAAAAAAATCAGTAAACCAATTTCTCTCCAGTAGGTAGTTGATGAGATTCTGGGCATGGGGATTGGTGGGAGGCAGTGGTCACCAGAGAGCAGGTGCATCTGTGAGGGAATTTGGATTCCAAATCAATAGCAGCCTGGAGTTCCCAGACCCCCATACCACGTAGGTGGCATTGCTCCCCACAACCACCAGAACATTCTTTTTTTTTTTTAATTTTTTTTAAAGATTTTATTTATTTATTTGAGACAGAGAGAATGAAAGAGACAGAGAGCACATGAGAGGGAGGAGGGTCAGAGGGAGAAGCAGGCTCCCTGCTGAGCAGGGAGCCCGATGCGGGACTCGATCCCAGGACTCCGGGATCATGACCTGAGCGGAAGGAAGTCGCTTAACCGACTGAGCCACCCAGGCGCCTACCACCAGAACATTCTTTCCAGGTGGAGCGTTCTCCAGTTCCCACTGTGTCATTAAAAGTAAACAATATAGCCTAACCAGCCTGCCTCAAAAAGTTGTCATGACATTCATCCAGTGCAAAAACAATTTACAGAATGCAAGTGTTTCTGGAAAATTGACTGGTACTGCTATATCACCAACGTACCTTGTATAACGACTGTCAAATAGTCATTTTTCCCCTAATTTCCAGAATCATAAATAGAAATAGTGCCTCTATTTCTGATGCTGTAATTAAAAAATACTACACTACAAAACTTTTTAAAATTTTTACTAAAAAGTGAAAACAGTACTAAAAAAAAAGTTGACATGAGGTGATCCACACATACGGAGGGATGCTCTCACTGTTACGGGTGTTCTCACAAAAGTCACCTCCAGTCTTCTTTGTTGTCAGTACTCTTGTGTTCATCCTTTCCCTTCATCTGGTGGGAGATCCTGTGTCCCATTCTTTCCCTGTGTAAGGTACAACCATGTCTTACTTTAAAACATTATTATTAAGACAAATACTCTTCTACTATATATTACATAAAGACAAATATCTTACATAAAGACAAATATTTTTATTATTAAATTGTCCGTTTCTTGGAAACACACCCAGAAATGACTCATTTCTTCAAAAATAAGGTAATAAAGCACTCCGCTTTGTCCAAGACAAGACTGTATCACACGTACGTCAGGCTAGCCGGTGATAAGTCACATTTCACTTTCTCAAGAGTGTTTCAACAATGAGGAGACTCATAAACTGCTTTTGAAATGAAAAACAGGAATTGGGAGGAGAAGGCAGGGCAAGAGCTTAAATGAGAAAAATAGGTTGAGATTAAACTTGGTCATAGCTGGAGGAAATGTAGTTCAATTACACTGTATATAAATAATTGCCCTGGTTACCTACGTTAAGAAGTCTGAAAGAAGGTGCCGGTCACGTTAGAAGTGTCACCAGGAGGTCCTGCCAGGCTTACAGCCAAATGACCCTCAAAGTGACATTTAGCTTGGGGCTCTCTCCCTCAGGCAAGGCCAGTCCTCCCCTCCATAGGCTTTGATATTCATGTTGTCAGCATACACAATGAATTCGGCTCTGGAGGATGTAAGCTCATGGGAGATTGAGGGAGAAACAAGAAAGCCAACATGTCCACTTACACTGAGCCTTGCAGTTTTCAGGACCCTCGTGTGTGTCTCTCGCCTGGCCAGCCCGGAAATACAACCTGAAAGCAGTTTGCTTGGTGTGCCCGGCCTCAGAGCGGGTTATAGGATTCCGATTACAGGACTTTCAGTCCATTCTTCTCCACCACAGAACACACCTGCCTCTAGGAGTCAGTGCATCAAGTTGGGGAAAATGGGCTCCTTCCGCCTTCCTAGTGTGCCTACCTTGGCCTCTCTGTCCCTTGGTCTCCTGCCTCCTGCACGTACTTGTCCTTACCCCACCCACCCCCCACCTGGATGGCACAGTCTTTCTCATTCTTCATCATATTGATCAGGTCAAACAAGGGTCTCAAGCTTCCTGTTGAGAGCATGCAAAATGCTTTCTTTCTAAGGTGACTCTTGCCACTATTTGATCTCAAGGACCTCGTGATACTTTCATTCAAGTTGTCAACTCTCCTTATAAGAGGTCCTGTTACTTTTCCCCAGGGCAGAATATATTAGGCCTGCTTTTTGAGGCAGATGCTACTCATTTGATGGTGTCATCTGCAAATGCTTAGGTTTCAACTTCCATCGGAGGGACAGATATTCTTATTATTAAATAAATTGACTTCAGAAGTCCAAATTTCTTGTCAAAGGAAGTCTGAAAGAGCAGATATTGTAACTAAAAGAACAACGGGTACCTGAGGCACAAGAACGTTGTTGAAATAACAACAGACTAGAATTTAGAGCGCCTGGGGTTCTCAAGCCACTTCAACCTTAAAAGCTCTGTCCCTGGCTCTCCCTCTCCCTCCCCCACCGCCTCTGAAGGCCAGAAGGCAGCCAGCATCTGCAAGCCAGGCACCAAGCCCTCACCAGGAACCCCATCAGCCAGCATCATGATCTCGGATTCCCAGCCTCCGGAACTATGAGAGAGAAACATTTGTTGTTTAAGCCACGTAGTCTATGATATTTTGTTTTAGCTCCCTAAGACACCCAAAGCCCTACAGTTACTACCAGGTTAGAACCCTGTGCTAAAAGAAATGACAAAAACGTCTGAAGAAATTGCCCCCAGGGCAGCCTACTAAATGCCAACAGTCCCAGATCTCGGGTGCCGCTACTCTGAGGGCGGAATTAGAAACTAATTTGTGTCAGTGCCAGCCCTACTCCCAAAAACGTAGCAAATGACCTAGATGGTCTAATTCAGAGGACGGGCACTCCAAAGGCCACCTTGTGCAACAGTATCTCCCCGGCCCGGGAGCCAGCAAGCTGGGCACTTGCCGAGCCACCATTCACAAGTCCGTTCTTCTGGAATCGCGCTACTCTCCCCTGGAGGCTCTCTTTCAAACTGCAAGTTTCACCGAGCTGGGAGGCAGAAGCTCATTGCTCCAAGGTGGTCCACCAGATGCAGCTGCCAAACAAGAGAGAGCCCCAGAGGCCTGGAAAAAGAAAGGGTGGGGACCGGCGGGAGGGAACTGGGGGGAGGGAGGGAGGCAGATGAGGGGCCACCACTGCCTTTTCCGGGCGCTGGCACGATTCCACCATAAAGAATTCTGCTCCTGGCTTGAGCCGGGTGCTAAAGCCATTATTTATAGCTTACAGCCTCCCAAATCAGGCGGCACTACATGCATGGGAAGGTAAACAGAAGAAGCAGGGAGCACATCACGGTGGGGACATTGCTACAGCAGATGGTGGCCATGGGAGTGGTGGTGGCAGCTTGTTCAGAGGAGATTCTATTCTGCTTTAATAGCATCTGATTCCAAGCGAGGCTGAGCCTCCAGATCTGCTGACACTGCGGCTCCTGGATCCAAGTCGGTCACCGGCTAGGCATCTGGACCCCTCAGCCTTCGGGCAGGCTGCACTGAGCTCAGGCAGAAAATGGAATTTCCCCTTCCTGCCTCATTAAAGGAACCATCCGAGTTCACTTCTCCAACAGGAGCAATTTGGGCTGAATTGAGTCTTGAGCAGTAATGAGCCGGGGCATCAAATTCCATGAGCCTTCCTGTGTCTCAGTAAGAAATACACTGGAGTCAGAAAGAAATCGCTGCACCCATCCTCCCTCCCATGGGGCGTATGCAACTCCATCTGCTGCTTCACGTGCTAAGAGCTACGGACGGCAGTCATTTCTAAGAAACCACAAAAATAAATTTCTTTCCAGGCCGTACTTTGCATTTTTACCTCCACTGAGCATATCGCTGGGCACCAGGCAGAGAATACTATGGGTCACAAAATCTTATTGGCTTTAGATGTATCTACATTTGGCAAGCGGGCCATTCTGGAGGTTTCCTCTGGAATATCCAGATGATGAAGGTGCTACATTGATGAGATGTTTCCTAAAATATCTCTCTTAATCCCCTCCTTCGTTTCTCCTGTGTGGACCCCGCTTTCCTTTCAGCTTCTTCAGCTCCATTCTTGGGCATGAGATTTGTTGTTCCAGCATGGACTGTGAGGAGAAAAATGTAAGAATGAGATCCTAGGTCTCACTAAACCCCACTGCCCCAAAATACAATGAGCCACTTCTGGCAGCCCGGCCGGTTGGACAGGAAGGCCAGCGGCCTAGGAACAGTGCCAAGCTTTAGCTAAGTGCTTGCTGTTGAAAGGTTTCATGAAAAAATCCTGAAGCAGAGAACTGAAATGTCCAGGGAGTAGAGACCCCCGACTCCTGTCCTGGAAATAGTGTTTATTGGATGGTCTCTGGCTCCCAGCAACCCGGTCTCAATTTCCACCAGGCAAATAGAAATGAACACAAACTTTCAGCTGCCCCACCCTCCTCACCCTCCCCAAGGGGTGCAGCAGGCTTGCAGCAGGCTCTGACTTCTCTCACTTCCTTTCTAAGCCCTTAGCACCCTCTGCTTCACCCAGAAGGTAGGTGGCAAACAGCCAAGCTCTGGGGCAGTCAGAGAAGCAGAGACCCAAAAAACAGAGCCCTGGGCACATGGGCCATTGTGCAGGGGAGGAGGGGGGGTAGGTGCGGGAAAGGTTCTGCCCGCCCTTGGAGTTTAAGGCCCAGGCATTGCAACTTGGAAGGACCTCTGTCCACTTTGATCATTTACTGATAGAAAACCTAGCCCGGAGTGAGTAGTGGGAACCCAAGATTACACAGAACTCAAATTCAGGTCTCCTGGGCACTCTCTGCCCACTACTCCTCATTGTCTTCCTGTGCTCGGGGTAAGAGAAAGGAAGGGGCTCATGGAGCGGGAACGTTGGAGAAGCTCTAGCCCCAGGGTTCTCTGAATCAGAAATTGTGCACTTCTCATCTGTTCTGCCCACGCTCCTCATGAGGCATCTGGTGGGCTGCTCTGAAGACAGGTCCTCATCTCCTCGTGCCAACTTGAACTGCAGTGGGGCTGGGACAGAGCTCAGCCCACGTCTGGACCCCATGACCTCTCTCCTGCAGCCTGGGCAGGCTTGCAGCTACAGAGGAAACATGTGGAAACAGAAAAAGGAAGCTGTGGCTCAGCATTAGCAGGCAGTACAGAGACGCAGGGTGGAGGTCTTGAAGCTTACCCACAGCTTAGATCCCTCTCCCACCCACCATCTCCAAAGCCACTGTCCAGAAACGCAAGTGTGAAATAAGGTGGATTTCTCTGCCTCTCCCTACAGGGTTTGGAGAGCTTTAAAGAAAAAAAAAAAAAAAGTTTCATCTTCTTTAGATTGTGGATCTACTTACTTATAGCACAAAAACCTAGATTTTAACCCAGGGCCATGCCGCCTTTAGGGAACACAAATTCATGGTGATATCCAACCCTCCAGAATTTTTCGTGTGGGCCCTCTGGACATTGTTACTTGCCTTGACCCTTCTTTGTACCAAGATAGCAGTGATTGCTCTTTGTGATACAGGCCAGGGATCTCAGATACATCAGGCAAAGCAGATGTTAGTCCCATTTTACAGACAAATAAGATGAGGCTGAGAATTCCAGTTGCATGATTTGCCCCAGATCTTACAGCTGGTCACAAGGCTGTGATTCAAACCCAGGTCTGAGTCTGAACCTGGTTTCTTTCTCAGGCGTACCTCCAGTACCAGCAGTCAGAACTTAAGTCAACTCATGACTCCTCTCCATAAAGCTGAGCACCGAGAACCCCGGAATACCCACCACCCCCACACTCTCTTTGACCACTGAGACTCAGCGAAGGGGAGCTCTGCTGTCCCTGTCCCCCTGAAATACTAACCAGAGAAAGGTAAACTACTTCCTTCTCCTCGAGATTCCCCGTTACCTACATATTTCCTTCTGATATGCCAATCATGGGTCCACCCATGCTGGCTGCTAACAAGTTGGTTTCATCCCTCCGTCATATTTGCAAATTTGTGCCCATCCCTTCGGCAATGGTGTTTACCCTAAGTTATAATCCTACACAGAGGAAATCTAGGCTGTTTAATTTTTGATTCAGTATCAAACAGAAAATCACCCAGAATTGGGCACTTAATGAAGATGATGATGATGATGATGATGAGGGCCTGGGACGTTCTGTCCCAGTAAAGCATCACCAAAATTATCCATAAATATTTCCCAGCAAGGTGCCGCAGAGGACTCAGTAGACAAGGGCATCAGAGTCTCTGTGAACAGGTTTTCCCCAGTAGTACCGGATAAGGGTTTGGCATCCCACCCCCCAGAGCAATGCAGGGGGAGGGGGGAGGCTCAGAGGTGGCAGGAGGCTCAGAGCCAAGCTGACAGGCGGGAGGAAGAAGTCAACACACCTTCACATGGGGTGCAAGGACTACTGGTTTCCCTCATAACATGCTGAGCGTGGCTCTAAGTGGGAGAAGCTGGAGCAGAGAGCCCAGTCCCCCTGGTGAGCGGGCCACATTTCCCCGCCCTCCCAGAGAAGGCTCTGCATCCCACCACCCAGCCGGCTGAGTGGGCTCAGTACCACAGCACAGGGCCTCACCCCCTGGAAAGCAACAGTGATACTGTATGGAACACGGCAGCGATGATAATGTAAAAACTGGGGAGACACTTTCACACAGGATGCAACTTCTTCCAGAAGGCACCCAGAGTCTAGCTGTGAATATCTTTTAAAATGCCCCGGGGAGCCTGGGGGGCTCAGTCTGTCAAGCGTCCAACTCTTGATTTCGGCTCAGGTCGTGATCTCAGGCTCCTGAGATCGAGCCCCACACCGGCTCCGCTTTAGGTGTGGAGCCTGCTTAAGATTCTCTCTCCCTCTCCCTCTGCCACCCCCCTAAAACAAACAAACAAACAAACAAACAAACAAACGATTAAAATGCTCAGAAACTTTTCCCCCAGGTTTTCTGCATAAATCAAAAATTACCTTTTATCTTCTAAAGCAATTAGACTTAAGTGATTGTAAATAAAGAAAACAAATAGCTTACGTTATACACCGAGTCAATATACCACCTATCCCAGACTAATAGCTGTTGCCCTGATTCCATCTTGCATTTAGGACATTTGTTCTTTTTTTTTTTTTTAAAGATTTTATTTATTCAACAGAGAGAGTGAGAGAGTACAAGCAGGGGAAGCAGTAGAGGGAGAGGACGAAGCAGGCCTCCCACCGAGCAGGAAGCCCAACATGGGGCTCGATCCCAGGACCCCGAGGCCATTACCTGAGCCGAGGGCAGACGGCCAACCATCTGAGCCACCCAGGCCCATTTGTTCTTTATTGCATTTGTGGTTTGCTGAGTGCTTTCAGGGAGAATAAATAAGACTTTGAAGGAATAGCCGAAGAAATTTATAAATTGGAAGTCTTTTTTACTTTTAAAATAATTTTACACTTCAAAGCAATTGTATGTCAATGGCTTATAGTCTTTTAAGAAGCTCTACATTTTTGGAAAGGAAACCTACTTTAACATGAACACTTTCTTGCTTGCTTTAGAAATAGGACACAGAAATCAATCCACAGATATATTTCAACTTTTTCTTGTCATTTTTGTTATTTTATTCCACAGCTCATAGAGATGAGAACTTGAAAAGAATAAAAATGTACCGTTTGACTCATATATCCTTATTCTGTTTTAATTGCAGGTAAAGATGACACATTATAGTGAAGACATTTTATTACAATTCAGAAAGAAAAAGGCTGAGTTATGAGCGGTATGGGATGGGAGCACGGAAAGATTCATGAAGGTTCAGTTCAGGAATACCCATCATTTCTCTCTATGTGGTATTGCAACAGATAGATAACCCACATGTCAGTGATTGCATCTGCTTAAATAAATGGCATCGGCTTGCTATAAATATTAAATATTGTCTTTTCTATTAGAGTAAGCATTAATAATGATACTACTATCTCTGCATTTGAGGTCAAATGAAAAGATTAGTGTACCAGGTTCTAGAATGTTGAACTCTGACCATCCTTCTCTCTAGCACCCACATCCAGTTCCCAGACCTGCCCCATGGTGTTAGGAGTGGGGGAGACGGGGGACGAACACACAGTCAGGAGCCAGCCTGAGTCCATATCCTGACTCTACCCCTCTCTAGTGCTAAGACCTTGACAAGCCCCCCAGTCTCTCACTCTGCGCCTCATTCTCCTCCTCTGGAAAGTGGGGCAAGAAACATCGTCTGTTGTGTGGATTCATGGAGTTGCATGGAAAGCACCTAGAACAGTGTACCTAATGAATGTAAAATAAGCATCAGGTCTTTTGATGACAATGATTTTTTTTTTCATACTGAGGCCTTTTTGAGTAGGGCTACTTCCACTCCTCTCCACACCTACTTCCCACCCCCTACCCCACCTCACCCCCTCCGGGTAACTGCAGCAAGTAGGATCCTACCTGGGCTTTCTGCTTTCTGCACACCCACCACCACTACCACCCCGGCCCCAGTTTAAGTCTAACGTCCCCTCCTTCGTGGCTCGCGCTACCCAGTAGACAGATCAATCCCAGCACCCACTACACTTTTCATTTTCTTCATCCATCTATATTCATGTGTAGTGGGGCTGAAAAACACATATTTTAAAGGCTGATGTCAGAAGCCCACTTAGATAGGAAACTATCTTCATTTGGGATATACCTTAATAAGCAAACTTTGGCAAGAAAGATGAGTCCCAAAGATTCTGACTATAAGGAGGGACTAACTCCTCCACACCAGAGGGACACATACACTTGGGTAAATGGTGGAAAACAAGTTCAGTGAATGGAGAACGGCCAAAATGATTTCAACTTGCAGAAAAAGATGGCCAGTGAGAGATGCCTGCTGGCAGGGGCTGAAGGATATGTAAGAAGGAATGAGTCCTCTTAAGTTCAAATTGTTTGCATTTCTGGGATGTGAAAAAGACCCAAAACTTAAGTAAAGCCTTAAAAAGGTTGGCTCAGGTCCTCCAAGAAACAGACAGGATTGGATGTGTAAGAGATTTACCAGGGGAAACACCTGTGGAGAAGTAAGGGAAGAGAAATGGGAGAGATGCTGAGCTGACCAGTGCAAAAGGGGAGAGGGCAAGGGAGGAAAACTGGATAGAGCCTCAGATCACAGAGCGTTCTGAGAAAGACCTGACCAGGCTGATGGAAAGGCCTTGAGTCAAAGTCACCAACGGAGGAGTCCTGCATCTCACAGTCGGTAACAGCCCCCCCACCGCACTACTAGCAGCCCACTCACTGAGGGTGTAGCCTGCACAAACAAGATGGTAGATCCAGAGCAGCGACTGGGGCTCTCAGCCAGCCATGCTCCCGAAGGAGGGGACTGGACCTGCCCTCGCCACCACCCAGGGTTACCTCAGCTGACAGGAATCGTGTCTGATTCATCATTTGATACTCAACTGCTCAATCAGTTAATAAGTTGATCCACATTACACACCACGTAATCATCCTAAACAACTATTGAAACTAAATGTGGTACACATGAGAATTCATTATACTCTTCTTTCTATCTTATTGCATTTAAATTTCCCTTAATAAGAAGGTTTATTACAAATATTATTTAGAGGGGCGCCTGGGTGGCTCAGTCGGTTAAGCATCTGTCTTCGGCTCAGATCATGATCTCAGGGTGCTGGGATCAAGCCCCACCTGGGGCTCCCTGCTCAGTGGGGAGTCTGCTTCTCCCTCTCTCTCTCCACCTCCTCCCCCACGCTCTCTCTCTCTCAAAGAAATAAATAAAATCTTTAAAAATATACACTATTGGGCGCCTGGGTGGCTCAGTTGGTTAAGCGACTGCCTTCGGCTCAGGTCATGATCCTGGAGTCCCGGGATTGAGTCCCATGTCGGGCTCCCTGCTCAGCAGGGGGTCTGCCTCTCTCTCTGACCCTCCCCCCTCTCATGCTCTCTCATTCTCTCTCTCAAATAAATAAATAAAATCTTTAAAAAAATAAAATAACTAAATAAATAAAATAAAAATATACACTATTTAGAAACCCTCTGGTGGTTCCTCAAAAAATTAAGTGTAAAAAAAATTAAATATAGAATTCCCACATGATCCAGCAATTCTACTGAAAGCAGCGACCCAAACAGATATCTACATTCCCATGTTCACAGCAGCACTATTTGTAATCACCAAAAAGTGGGAGCAATCAAAATGTCCATCGACAGAAGAATGGATAAGCAAAACATACTATACACATACAATAGAATATTATTCAGCCTTAAGAGAGAAGGACAATCTGCCACAGGCTACAACACAGATGAACCTTGAGGATCATTACGCTAAATAAAATCAGCCAGTTCCAAAAAGACAAATACTGCATGATTCCAGTTATGTGAGGTAACCACAGTGGTTCCAAACTCCTAGAGACAATGTTTATTCTTCCGATCCATGAGCATGGAATGTTTTTCCATCTTTTTGTGCCTTCTTCAACTTCTTTCATGAGTGTTCTGTAGTTCCTAGAGTATAGATCCTTTACCCCTTTGGGTGGGTTTATTCTGAGGTATCTTACGGTTTTTGGTGCTATTGTAAATGGAATCATTTCTCTTTCTACAGTCGCGTTGTTAGCGTATAAGAAAGCAACTGATTTCTGTGCATGGATTTTGTATCCGGCCACATTACTGAATTGCTGTATGAGTTCTAGTAATTTGGAGGTGGAGTCTTTCGGATTTTCCACATAAAGTATCACGTCATCTGCGAAGAGAGAGAGTTTGACTTCTTCTTTGCCAATTTGAATACCTTTTATTTCTTTTTGTTGTCTGATTGCTGTTGCTAGGACTTCTAGTACTATGTTGAACAACAGTGGTGAGAGTGGGCACCCTTGACGTGTTCCTCATCTTAAGGGAAAGGCTCTCAGCTTTTCTCCACTGAGGATGATATTCGCTGTGGGTTTTTCATAGACGGATTTTATGAACTTGAGGAATGTTCCCTCTATCCGTATACTCTGAAGAGTTTTAATCAGGAAAGGATGCTGTATTTTGTCAAATGCTTTTTCTGCATCAATTGAGAGGACCATATGGTTCTTCTCTCTCCTCTTATTAATGTGTCCTATCACATTGATTGATTTGTGAATGTCGAACCACCCTTGCATCCCAGGGATGAAGTAGAATGGTGGCTACCATACTGGGAGGAGGGGAGAATAGGGACACAGGCTATAATGGGTAGAGTTTTGGTTTGGGCAGAAGCAAATGTTCTGGCGATGAATGGTGGGGATGGTTGCACAGCTTAATGTCACTAACATGTACACCTAAAAATGGTAAAAATGGTAAACTATGTCTTATGCATATTTTACCACAATAAAAGTATATATTATTTAGAGATAATATCTGATAAGGAACAAAACTACAACTGGGATACTTTCTGCTACCATGTGCTCTTACGCTTCAGGCCCTGAGTCTCTGCCTCCAGATCCTCGGTGAAGTCAGTACAGCTATGACTTCTCCCAGCCCAGCCATTTGGCTGGTGGGCTGGTTCCAGGGCTTTCTTTAATTGTCTTCCTCCCAAAGTCTGCTTCGGGAATTTCTCCCAGGGCCTCCTCTTAGAGCAGCCATTCCCACAAAAGGTCACAGAGCCCAGGTCTTGGTAGCTCGTTAAACCCCAGATGCTGGCCCTGTCCTCTGGCCCCCTTAACTGAGATTTCTCTGTTTAAAAATAAAAGTAGACTTGTTTTGGTAAAAGTAGCCAGATGATATTTCTTGCCCTGAAAGACTTCTGCTAGGATGACGGTGTGAGAAAGAAAACCCTAGTGAGACACTAACTGAATCTTTGGCAAAAGAGCGCCATAGCGGGCTGCCCCCATTGCCCCCCACTGGGCCATGCCCTCTGGATTAACAACAAAGAGGCTCAAAGGAGGACCAGGGCAAGAGGCAAACCCCGGCCTGTCTTCACTGCCTGCTTCCTTTCTTTCTGCTTTTCTCATGCTTCTGACCCTTCTCACTTTCCACCGTGCTTCAGGTGCTAAACAACTCCAGATACCCTGTCATTCTCTCCGTCTTCCTTCCTGCATATCTATCTACTCTATTACTTCTATCATATAAGATGCTGCAATCATCAGGAACCCCGAATTCAAAGTTTTGGCTCACATACTTTTGTTCGAGTCAGTGTGTCAAACAAGATAACATGAAATCAGTAGGAGCTGCAGGAGCGCTGACCACCCAAGCTTATAAAGGTGACCAACACAGCTGACCCAAGCCACCTTAGGCCTTAGATCTATACACTGTTCAGAAGGTCAGGGGAAGGGGGACCAAGAGGGCATAGGATGCTTAAATAAAGGATGCAAAAAGTAGGGCTATTCCCTCACAGTAATGGCAAAATACTCCAAAAGCTACTCTTTCCCTGAGTAGCTACTGGGTAAGAATCTGGGGAACTGGTAGGTGTCTCAGTTGGGGGAGTCTCCGATCATGAGCACCAGCCCAGGACTGACCCCAGGCAAGCTGGCTCCAGAGACAGTGCTCTTCTGACCAGCTAGTGATGGAGATGCTCTGTGTATATGGCAAACTTAATCATGGTCTTGACAAAAAGAGCATATTCTAAGAACTTTAAATTTTCAGAAACCATTTCATTTTAACATGAAGAATGGCTTAACAGAAGAAAGCTTACCAATATTTCTCTGTCCCTAACTTTATTTGAGGGGATTTCAGATCACACACATTGTACCTTCTCTTGCCTCCCAAGTCAAGTCAGATAAGGCAGGTTAGAGAAACATCTACCTGTTTGTGGGACAGAAATACACACAGAAACATCTCATAAATGCAAAAGCTTCTGTGAAGAAACCAAACTTTCCCTCGCCTCTTCAATTTAACGGTATGCTAATCATACTATCTGAGGCATGTCTGAGAATAAACTCTGAAAGCCGCAGTTCTCAAGAAGATACCAAGAGTCATAATATAGATGGGTATCTACATCTTAGAAATCAAATTCTCTTATTTGAATATTTATGACAAGAAGTTATATGGCAGGGTTAAAATTTTCCAGTGGCTCCTGTCAAAAAGCTCTTTTGCTTTCATGTTATTATGCTGTGTTCAACGCAGGGGAGGGATTTTTAGTACTCTATTGCTAGGTGCTCAACTTTCCTCTCTCATCAGAAATATAATTGACTTTATTTTTATCTACCTCAACATTTCCTTAATATGGTAAGTTTCTAAATATTGGTGTCTGATAAATAGTCATATTTCAGTATATATGTGATGTTTTCAGCTCTCACTGAGGAAACTATAAAACTATAGGAAATTCATCTTGGATGGATGTTCCTTTGGGCATTTTGTGCCCTCCATCTTCCAGTGCCTTTCCAGAAGCGGGTATCACATGAGAAATTGCTTCTAAATTTATGTTCTAGAAAATGTTTGGCCTCTCCTGAAGCGCAGAAATTATTTGTCTTACCAAAAATGAAAACTAGTCTTGTTGCTCATCTTACTTTGGTCACCAGGAAACTCGGTGCCCATTCGCAGGCCAATTATGTTTGGATCCATTAGCTGCAACTGGAATTGAAGCTATTTAGAATTTTACTGCTCAGTAGGACACTTACCCACTTATTGCCTCTCAGCTCCCAAGTCGTTCTTTTTGTCTGCTCTGGAAGAATGGATATGGTCCCTTTAAACGTTTTTACTCTGCCAGCTGGCGCTATGTTAACCTTTGGAGAGACATTGCAGGAGGAAAAGGTTTTTGTTTCCTGGTTCTGGTGTTTAATCTCCAGGCTCCTGCCGGGTTCCCAATGTCTTGAGGGTCCTCTCCCAGCACACGTGGCTTCCCCAAGGCCCAGCACCTGCAGCAGAAGCAGCTTCTCCCTTGCTGGGCTCCTGCAGGGCACAGTGGTCTGCATCCCAGAGCAGCCCCCAGCGCTCCCAACACCCCTTTGGGCAGATCTGTAGCTGAAGTCCTGAGACACCTCCCTGTGAGCAGCTTCGTCCAGCACCGAAGAAGGCAGGTTTCCGGCAAATTCCTAAGGGCAACTTTCTAGATAATTCCAACAGCACAGCATCACACTGACTTCTCTGCTATTGTCAGCCACAGCTGCACCCTCTCCAAGGTGTGGGCCTCTGGGCCCTGGGGGTGCTCTCCCCTGACCCGAGCTCAGCCCTAGGGCCAATGGCTGGCCCATCTCCAAAGTTCTGATATTCTATAGAGTTCTCTTTACTTCTTCCCAGGCAGCCCCTTATTGCTCCCCTTCCCTGTTAGTGAGTAATTCTTTATATTAAACTTTCCGTGTTCAGATGACTGTGGTTTTTCTCTTCCTATCAGACCCAGACTGATATACTTAGCATATGTGCATTTTATATTTTCTTCCCATCCTGACATCTACTCAAACATATTTTGCCCCTTGGTTCTATTATTTTTAAAATTCAGAGTTCACTATCTAATTGTGTATATACTTTCTTTACTCTAAAACTGTCTGTGGAATGTCAAGGCCAATAATTAATTGAAATGTCTATGCAAATGAGGGTCATGCCTATTTAACTTGCTGTGCACCTTTCCAGAAAAGAACCAATCTCCATGCGGTAAACCAATTATTTTTGACGAAGATAATGAGACTAATGATCCTAGGTACTTTCACCCCACGATAGACTTTCCTAACAGCTGAAATAGAACCCCTAGAAGTTTAGAAGTTCGCACCAGAAATAACAAACTAGTCGACCCACGATAATAATAGTTCATCATTGTGCTTCTCAAATCAAAATTTTCTTTTCCTACACGGTTCCTGAAATTCATGTGACCTGCCCCAGGCTAGCAGCTGATTCAAGAGATCCTAAACACAGAGAGATGGATGGAGATGGATGTGGAAAACTGTATGAGATAGAACAGAGATTTTCAAACTAGCGTGACAGAGCAGAGGACAGCAATTTCACATGAACGTAAGAGAGACCAGTGAGCACTGTGATGGCTAAGGAGTAAAGTCTCAGACCAAATTCCCAGGGTAGCCCCAAACTGCAAACCTCCCAGGTTAACCATCAATTCCCTCACCACTGCCCCAGGGACCGAGGGCTGTGGGAGAGCTGGCTTCTGTGAAACCCCAGGCTCTGATGAGTACTCATTATATGACCTCGAGCAATTCCTTAACCTCTAGAGTAACAGTGCCTACCTCCCAGGGGTGCCAGGAGGATAAAAAGAAGCACTAATTATGAACACCCTCATCACGGTGCCTGGCGCATCCCAAGTCTTAGCAAATGTGATTGCCTGCTCCCCTTCTATTAATCAGTTTCCTAGGGCTACTGTAGCAAAGAACCACAAACTGGGTGACTTAGTGCAACAGAAATGTATTGTCTCCCAGTTCTGTAGGCAGGGAGGCCCAAAATTAAGGTGGCAGCTTGATCCTGCTTCCTCTGAAATCTAGAGGGGAAGGATTCTTCCTTGCCTCTTCCAGCCTCCCGTAACCCCAGACATTCCCTGGCCTGTGGCAACGCAATTGTGACCTCTGTCTCCATCCTCACATGCCTTCTCCCTGTGTCTGTCCATCTAGTCTTCTCTGTGTGTGTCTGTCTCTGTGGCCAAATTTCCCGTCATGCTGGATTAGGGCCCACCCTTAGGTGAGGGTCATTAGACCTCATTTTAACCTGATTAAGTCCCTGAAGACTCTATTTCTAAATAAGGTCACATTCAGAGGTACTGGGGGTTAGGGCTTTAACATGTCTTTTTTGGAGGGGAGACACAATTCACCCCTCCTTAGTTTTCTGCCTAGAGGTGACAGCCTAGTACCCTTCCTCCATAATGAACTATTAGCTGTTTAGAACACAAATTCTGCTTTATCACAGTTTCCTGACCATGGGCTGTCTATAAGACACCCAGAAAGGTAAAGCATGGGTAAGTTCATTACTTAGAAACCTCCTACCCTTCTCTGCCTCCCCTGTTCTGGGAAGTGGCCATGATGGCTCCCTCCAGCCTCCCCTGGGCTCTACCCCCTCTGGCCTCCAGTCCCCTGCCTCACTTTGCCAGCCCTGCACTCACCAGACACTGTCCCCTTTCCCTCCCTCTTAATCTGACTCCTTATCTCAAAGACCCATAACCATACCTCAGTTGCATTCAAATCTCTATACTCCACCAAACAGACACAATCTATAAGAAACAGCAGAGATGGTAAGAAGGACATTTTAGTTGATCTGAAGGAAAACCCTTCACATGCCTATGTTGAAACCCAAGTCCTAATTTGAAACTAAGAACTTGTAGGAAGGGTACACATATTGCTACTAACTCTTCCATCTGAGCTGCAGGGGGAGGGGTCCTACTAAGGCACCGGGCTCCTCTGTGGAACAAGAAGACCAGAAGGCCGGGAGCACAGACAGTGGGCACGTGTGAGTGGAGGCACATCGAGGTACATTCGAACCGACCCACGCTAAGAAAACCCAGGGAACTGAGAGGAGTTCCTCAGCTTTGTTACAGCCCCAAAGTGTCAGCAACAACGGATTCCTAAGCACTGACTCCCTCTACGTCCCCACGGTAAGCACGCTTGTATCTCCCACTCAGAAATCCCAAATAGAAAAGAAGAAGAGAGAGATGGCTCCTAAGAGGCAGTCCCGTGCATAGTCTGCTTTAAGGGGAGAGGAAAATTCCCTAGTCTAAGGTCACCTCCCCAACTCCCCCCCAACCAGGGTCTAAAACTCTCATCATTAGGATCACTCTTAAGTTAAAGACATCCTATCCTCCCACGACATTTGATAGAAGCAGAACATCTCTGGGGAGGAACACACCGTCCTTAGTGCCCATGAATATTTCACGGACACCAGGAAACTGTATTCCCTGGTGGGCACCTCAGTCAGCTGTCCCCGGGGGAATAAATCCAACTATGGGCATGCGTTGGTTTTGTTCCCTGCCATATCCTCAGAGCTGTACAAATCCCTGGGTGTAAAATGTAATGTAAATCTGCCTCTATAAAGTGGGACCAAATACCACCTAGCACATCACGCTGCTGTGAAGAGTTAATGATTAATACAGCTAAAATGCTGAGAACAATTCCTGGCATAGAGAGAGATCCCGGTAAATATTGACTATCATCTTCATCATCATCATCATCATCGTAAATGACTGAGAAAACACACAAGTAAAGGAGAAAGGTCTAGAGAACAGACACCGGAAGGCCCCCTTGAGGTGATGCGGGAGGGAGGGGTCTGAGAGGAAGTGGGTGGGGGGCCAGAAGGGACGGAGGGCAGAACCAGCTGCTTCCACCCCACAAGCATGGGGACAACAGCCCTGTGGACACTGCCTATGTCCCGGGCACATGGCACTCACCGAGGCCCTCTGAGAGCCTGGCGCTGAACTGTGACCATCTCTTCCCTCCTGCACTGAGCCAGAAGCATTTGTCTAACTGCTTTGCCGTAGCCAAGGAGGTGTGATAAAACGCAGCCGAGTGCAGGGGGGAGATGCGTCCATAAATCCGAAAGGGACTGTGTCCCGGAATCTCTGACACCGAACCAGAGAAATAGGGAGCCTGGGGCACTGGAAATGAGGTGTCCTCGATACCCAGCCAGCACCCACGGGATCCCACAGAGCCTAAAGGGAAGGCAAAGTGCCCCAACAGTTTCCCAAAGTGTATTCCAGGTGGCTCAGGAAAAGAAAAAGTATTCAAATAGGTTTCTGGGTTAAACAGAGTTTAACGTATTTCTTCAGAGTAAGGTTTTCAGAGCTTCTGACAGGCCTAAATGCATTGTGAACCTCCAGAGGTAGATCCTTTGCACAGTGTTACCCTCATATGCTGGAGAAGAGAAGCCTGTTCTTAACAGTATCTGGAGACCGGGGTCCGGCCAGAAAACCCTGGGGCGGTCGATAAATGCTGGACAAAGTGTCTCGGAGGGCAGGTCACCTAGGGTTTCTGAGCCCTCTGTTTCCTCATCTGAGAAATGAAGGGCCTCAATCGGCAGTTCTTGGCTGAGCAGCTGGTAAAAGCTGTGCATTTCCTCCCTGTGACTAGATGCATATTATACACGCGTCAGACTTCTTCCCATCAGTTTCAGGGAATCATAAGTCTCTCATCTCTCTGATGTTCTAAGACCCCTTCCATCTCTAAAATGGTGAACATACTTGAATTAGAAGGATATCATGATAGGGACGCCCGGGTGGCTCAGTCGGTTAAGCGTTTGTCTTCGGCTCAGGTCGTGATCCCGGGGTGCTGGGATCAAGCCCCGCATCAGTCTCCCTGCTCAGTGGGGAGTCTGCTTCTCCCTCTGCCTCACCACCCCCCCACCAGCTTGTGCTCTCTCTCACTCACTCTCTCTCAAATAAATAAATAAAATCTTAAAAAAAAAAAAAAAAGGATATCATGATAGATATCCATTGCTTTTGCCCTGCATCCCTTCCCTTTCACTTTGGGAACAGCAGGAGTCTCCCCTTGTGAAACCACTCTTTCCCATTCTCCATCCATATATTTCAACAAAAGTGGACCAACTCCCCCCCTCCAACTCCAGAAGCTGGTATGTCACCCAAGCCCGCTGACCAGTCAGCATACCTCGTTCCCATGGCCACAAAGAACCACATGGATGGCGCAATGTTGAGAGAGTTCTTGAGGACACAAGCTGTAGCTATCAGATAAGGAAGGGAGGGAGGGAGGAAAGTGTCCACACTATGGGTACTAAATGAGCAGAATGAAAGCCTGCAGTCTTGGTAACCATCTTTATCTTTGAGAGGGAAAGCCATTCCTGATTATATTAGCTGAATCATCTCTGAAATCCACTTCATCCCCCCCAAAATATCCCATTTATGTGAGTCAATAAATATTTCTTCTGTTTAAACTAACTTGCAACTGAAAGAGTGCTGAATAATTCAGACATCAGTCCTGGGAGTCCCAGGACTGCTGTGAGGCTCAATTAAGAAGCTCACAGTGTTACTGCTGAGTCCACACTCAGCAGAGAACAACTGTGGAAGGACAGTAATGGATGACTGTGCATTGGTTGGTCCTGTGTCCCATGGGAGCTGTGTACAAGACGACCCCAGAGACCTCAAATAATTCCTCCCCCCTGCTACCTGCTTCCTGCAATGCCATCATGGAGCATCTGTGATGTTGGGGGTGGGCGGTGGGTAGGGAGAGGTGTGAAGGATGTCACAGAGACTTTTGAGAATCTAATGAATTTAATCAATCCTCTTCTTTAAAAAATATGCAAAAATATTTGCCTGCAATTGCAGGGGTTTATACACTCCCTGAAACCCCGAAGAGTCTCCCTTCCTCAAGGGTCTCAACTTTTGGTATGGAGAAATTGCTGAACTTGTTACGTGAAAAATGGCAGCCTCTCAAAGGACTAGGGCTGGGAAGGAAGTAAAAAGGGAGCTCTCCGAGGACACAAGAAGGGAAAGGAGAGTGCCGAGATAATCCAATAATCAGCAAAGACTCTGGCATAGGGACAAACAGCATGAATTGGTCCCACAGCCTCCCCCCTGCCCTTTGAGGAGTTTCCATCTTGTAGCAAAGGGGAGCCACCAGGGCGAGAGCCCCCAGAGTCGGATTCGGAATTGACCTGAGGTCAAGGTTGGACTCCTGTGAAAAGGGATTTCTGGAGAGAGGACCCTTAAAACCCCTATCAGTCATTCATACCTCATGCCCATAACATATTTCCATAAGGAGAACGGTACATTCCATAAGGAGAACGTAGAGGGGAGAGTTCTGACAATGGGTGTCTTCGGCAGTCTGCCTTTGCCTGCACCCGCTTGGCAGAAGCACTGCTCTCTTAAACAGCAACTGATCCCAACCTTCGGAACGTTTCGCTAAATAATTGTGTTAAATGGCTATGTTCTTCCCAATTGTGGGAGGTTTTCTTTAAAAAAAAAAAAAGGCAAGGCCTCATAAGCAAGGAACTACCAAGTTTATAGTCGGCCTGACATTTAGTAGTAAAGTCAGAAGCTGATGGTGTGACAAATCCTCCCCCATTTTTCTTCCCATCCTTAAATTTTTGATCAGAAGTGGCCCCCTCACTGCAGCCTAACCGGTCCACTCCCAGCCTCCCACCCCGCCCCGAGCAAGCCCATGCAGAAGGCAGCCAAGGCAGGTGAACGGCCGTAGCTCTGCTCCTGGCCACGACCCTTCCACCAAACCAAAGTCTCTGATGTTTTTCTCCTGCCCTACAAGATGTCAGGTCAAGGGTCCCACGTCAGGAGGGCTCAGATAACTCTCTGTGAAAAACACATTTTAGGAGCAGGAGCCTTTTGCCAAGAATAAGAATGGTCTCCCCTGTGCTTATTTCAGTCCCAAACAGAGAACAGATAATAATTTATGTTTGCCGCACTCCTCCACAGCCCAGAAAGTGCTTTTCTTTATCGTTCTGCCTGTGTGTGATACTTGAGGGGAAGCACCATGTCAATCCACTCCCTAGCAGTACTGTCCTTCTCATTTCAACCGGGCCCTGGTCCTCACTGCAGATGCAGTCTGAGACTGGGGCCGGGTCCTCGACCTCACTTCAGGGGTATTGGTGCCAGTAAACGTGAATATTTTTCAGTGTTTGCCGCCATAAATCCTTGAAAAATAAGAACAATGTATTCTTATATGAAATAAGATGTTTACGTTTAAAAAGCAAATTTCACTGATGCATCTAGCATCGTGAAAGCCTTGATGTCTTCCAACAGGAAGCTCATTAAAACCTGAGAAATAATCGTGAGCCAAGGCCTAACACCATCAGCTCATATGGCAAGAATCTGGGCAGTAGGATCTGTGTTTTTATGAATGACCACGTACAGGCATGGCCTGGGGCATCGAGTGTGGATTTCACCTCAGTGCCACCAAGGAGAATCAGAAAGTATAAGAAGTTTGTATTGGGTTCTCCTCCTCTCTGTTTTAGCACCCTCTTACACTTCGTAGAACCCCCTGGAAACTTCTCTTTGTTCTCTGTCCTCAGACTTCATCTTCATGCTGCTTCTCCGTGTCAAAGGGCTCTAGGCTTTAAAGTACCAACATGGCGGGCGGGGGCAGGGGGAACAGCTGGGTGGCTCAGTCGGTTAAGCATCTGACTCTTGATTTCAGCTCAGGTCATGGTCTCAGAGTCGTGAGATCGAGCCCTCCATCAGCTCCGCACTGAGTGTGCAGACTGCTTAAGATTCTCTCCCCCCTCCTCTACTCACCCCCCACCCCGCCCCCTGCTCATGTTCTCTCTCTCCCTCTCATTAAAAAAAAAAAAGTACCTCCCCGGGATGGCAGTTGTAAGACTATTGCAAGAGCAAGTTCGGCCTGCTAAAAAACAGTTTCATGGAGATGTCAGGCACCATCTGGCAGGATGCTTTTGCCTCTCCCTAGCAACTGCTCCCACTCCCACATCCATGTCTTTGGTTACCTTGCCTGCTTCCCTAGTTACCAGTGCTCCCTATCTCCTGCATACCCTGACACCACCCACCTCCGTTTACAGCTTCCCTGGTGAACCCCCCTGGAGGTGGATCCCAGAGATTCTGCCTCCTGAGCCCAGACTGACTCTCAGAACCAACTCTAGTTTTCAGCCTGCCAAGCCCACAGTCTGTTAGTCAAAACCCCCAGTTCCAGCGTTTTAATTCAGCGTTAGATAGTCTGATCAATTATCCCAGTGGATCTCAATCCTGAAGCTCATTTGAATCCCCCTCGGAAACCCGTTAAAATTTACTAAGGCCCAGGGTTAATACACAGCCCCAGAGATTCTGAGTTCACTGGTCTGGGGTAAAGCTGTGTTTTTTTAAGCTCTGCAATAGTTCAAAGGGGAGCCACGGTTATGATCTAACCCAAGAAATTTACAATGCAAGCTCCCTTTCACATGCAAAGAATAACTGATTAATAATGACTATTTGGGGCGCCAGGTGGCTCAGTCAGTTAAGCGTCGAACTCTTGATTTCAGCTCAGGTCATGATCTCAGGGTCCTGAAATCAAGCCCCATGTTGTGCTCCGCGCTCAGCAGGAAGTCTGCTTGAGATTCTCTCTCTCCCTCTCTCCCTGCTACTCCCCCTGCTCTCTTTCCCCTGCTCTCTCAAATAAATACATAAATAAAATCTTTAAAAAAAAAAAAGACTGGGGGCGCCTGGGTGGCTCAGTCGGTTGAGCATCTGCCTTCAGCTCAGGTCATGATCTAAGGGTCCCAAGATCGAGCCCCGCATCGGGCTCTCTGTTCAGCAGGGAGTCTGCTTCTCCCTCTCCCTCTGCTCCTCCCACTGCTCATGCTCTCTCTCTCACTTGCTCTCTCTCTCAAATAAATAAATAAGATCTGTAAAAAAATAAATTAATTAATTAAATAAAAATAAAAAACAAATGATCGGACAAATACTAAAGAAGTTATCACAGTTTAAATTAAACAAGCAATTCCTCCAGATATTTTAATATGCCTAACATTCAGTAAAATACATATTTTATAATGATATTTTATAAAGACCAACCCAATTTTTTAGCCTTGGTGGAACTGCCTCACTACCTACTGACTGTAGACTCTGTCATGTGACTCCCCGGCAGACTATCATGCATCTTTGGAAACTATAAGTCCTTCTGAAACAGTCGGTTACATAATAAGAATGTCATTAAAACCATTTTCCCAATGAAATCTTTGCAGTTTCACCTCATCCTCCAATCCCTTGCTATTCCCCATGAGGTCCACAGATTAGCAACATGGAGCAAAGCAGATTCCATGGCCCCAGCCCAGACCAACTGAATCAGAATCCGCATTTTAACCCGAGCCCTGGGAGAACATGCAGTCACGTTCAAGTGTGAGAAGCACTACACAGTAAACTGCTATTATCAGTCTTGGTGTTAGAATACTTCTTTCAAGACCCTCCCTTTGTGGCCTTAGCGCTCCATAAATCCTCTGTTCCCCCCAACACTGGAACACCTCCAGCTTCCAGAACTTTGCTCTCCCAACCCCCTTCTCCACCATCTGCTAAGCCCTCTTCTCTCCTTTCTGCCTAAATAAGCAGCATTCCCATTTCTCTAAGTCCTCATTGAGCCTCTCCTCTCCAAAGTGTTCGCAGATCTCCCCAGCCCTAGCCGTCTTGCCTGCCTCTAATTTTATAGCATTTGTCTAGCTACACATTCATCCAGCATCATGGCTGTTCTTGCTTTACTATTCAAGCTTTATTTTGCCCTTAACTTTCCAAGTACTTCTGCCTTGTCTGCCCCACTAGTCCATCACTTATTTGCCTTTGCACCTGCCGTGGAGCTTTGCACTAACAGATTCAACAAATATTTGGTGTTTGGCTTTGACTTAGATCTCTGATGGCAAACTATATGATACATAAAACCTATCTGAGTCTAGAAACTAGTAAAAAATTTACAACATCTAAGCTTTGCCGGCATTAAAACTTCCAATATGCTCAACATAGGAGTTGCAGAATAACATGGTGTATAAATAGACACTGGACTATTTCAAATAACTAGAGAAAATAAATATCAAAGATGAAAGCAAGACAATGGAAGATCAGGTATCCGCTAACAATGCAAGTAGAAATATTTCATATCATTGCTGTTAAGGACATCTAATCAAATAAAATCCCTTAGCTACCAACAACCATTGACCAAAATACACCCAGCCCCATGATGTGAAAATAAAAGCATATCAGGCTCCTGCATATAGGATTTCTATCAGGGTTCAGATAGTTCCGAAACTCATTTCATTCCACTCCTCCATAGAATGACCCCATACTTGGCAGCAGGAAAATTCAGGGGTGGGCTTCTTTCTATTTTTTCATAAAGTCCATAAGTATTATCGAGAATTAACAATGTATCCTGCCACAGAAACACAAAGATGACTAAGACATGTCCTTCCATTCAAGTTGGTCACAGTCTTAGTGGGAGCAGACATTGACAGATCATTTCAACACAATGTGGAGCATACAGTACCAGAGTATACATACAGAGGGTATTGCTGGAACACAGGGAGGGGTTGCCTAACTCAACCTGAAGCAATCAAGGAGAATCAAGGATGGTTCTTTGAAGGTGGTGATGCCTGAGTTGAGCCTCAGAGTTGGAAAAGACATTAATCAAATGAAAGAATAAGATGGATATTCCAGTTAGGGAAAGCACACAAGGAGAGGGAAGAGGTAACTGATACCATTGTGTGTGGAAGGAGCTCAGATTGTTCTGCATGATAAGAGGAAGGAAGTGAGGAAGTTCCCTTCACAGAGGCAGTGACAACTTGCTAGCCGATAAGCTCGGGTTCAGAAGACCTTCAACTTTGTTTTTGAGGCAAATGGAGACTCCCTGCAGCTTCCAAGAGCTAATATGACAACTAAGAACAGCTTAGATTCTACATGAACCGCCTACATTACTCTACTGCCATAGAGTCCTTGTCAACATGGCTACTGAGACACTGATTCAAAAATTTCTTGGATCATCTCTACAGGTGGGTATTGGGGAAAACAATCTCAGATAAATCCCTTCTAGCCCAGGTTCTACTTTCTGATTCCCAGTGGCCCACAAAACTATGAACCCATGATGTAGGCCTGCTCTCCGGAAGGCAATGAAGCATACCACAGTGTTACCAAGGTGTGGTAATAAAATAAAAAGAGCCATAGAATTAAAGGACAACTGATGACAAGAGCCTGTTTCTTCTCACCCCTAGCTAACGGCTCTCTTCAGCAATCCACACTTTTTCTCCAATTACAGCTCATCATGTCAGGCATATGGTGTATGTTTCGTATTTCTTTACCTCTAGTGTTTTAATTGAAAATTAAAATTAGTAGGGTTTTTTTCCATTTGCAACCAACCAGTTCAGTTATTTGCTTTATACTTACACACACATATATACACTCACACTCACACACTCAGATTTTTATCCAATTTTGATAGGTGAGAAGTTGGTTAATTTGAATGTTGGCATTTTGTGAAATTTTGCCTCTGTATAAAAGGTAAATTGTTTAGTCTAGATGTTCAAAACCATTAACACAGAAGAAAAACACCAGCAGGAAGTAATTCTGTTTGGCTCAGGCAGGTAACAAAATGAATTATACCCAAAGTTACACATAAGCTGGAATCATTCAACTGCCTGTCTTTAAAATATGTCATGTCTCCAACCTGAAACTTACATTCTGATCTCCCTAATGGCTCCTAATCTGGTCCAGACTTTTCAAATTGCGTGAAACTGGATTAACACAGCTTTCTCCTGCCAACCTCACTGTATCTGGATGCAACAGCCCATCCTTCCATCTCACCTGTGCAGGTTTTGTTCTTCTGGCAGTGATTCTACTTTTTGGAGATGGGTGCATATTTACATTGTTTTTAATTTTTCCAGGACCATAGAACTAAGTAATCTTTAGGAAAAATGATGATAAAACTTAGAATAATATTAAAGAGGTAGGTATGATCCTTAAAAACATAAAAATTTAGGGGCACGTGGGTGGCTTAGTCAGTTAAGTGGCTGCCTTTGGCTCGGGTCGTGACCCCAGGGTCCTGGGATCGAGCCCTGCATTGGGATCCCCACTTGGCGGGGAGCCTGCTTCTCCCTCTGTCCCACGCCCTGCTCATCATGCTCTCTCTGTCTCTTGCTCAAATAAATAAATACAATATTTTAATTAAAAACCTAAAAATTTAAAAAGCACATGGTAAAGAGCATGAGCCCTGGGGCCAGACTGCAGGGTGTGACTGTTGGCTTCCCCACTTGCCAGCCAAGTGACTGTGAACAGGCCCTTAAGTCACTCAAAGGCCCCAGTTACCCAATGTGTAAAATGGAAACAATACTACTAGTTTCCATCTCATAGTGTTGTAGGCAAATTTTTTAAAAAGCTTATTTACATACAGCATTTAAATCAGAGCTTAGCACATAGGAAGCTGTATGCATTAGCTATTATTAGTACCATCACCATCATCATCATCATTATAAGGCACCATAATCTATTAATCTCGCTAATTCTCAGAAAATAGTGCCATGGAATATCACAGGATATTTTATATTTTATATTCACACACCCTCTTCTTTTCCAGGGGGGAAAAAAAAACTGATCTCAAGAGATTATATTATAAAGTTTAGTTAGCAGGAAAATCTGATGAAGCAGACATTGTTGGTTAAACGATCAACCTCACTTCTTCCACCCTCTTCCCTGGGTCCTCTCCCAGCTTGGAATGTCCACATGACACAGTTCAGCAGGAAAAGCCTTCTCCCTTCTTCCTACTGAAACGATGGCTGGGCTACAGGAAGCTTCCTTGGCCAGTGAAGGAAATCCCAAAAGAATCACAGACGTCAGGACTAACATTGCTGAGCCCTGGAACCAGAGCCAGCAAAACCCCCCCCTACAGATTTTTCTCCAGGGCATGAAGAACAAACTCCTTCACAAGTGAGACATCGTATTCAGGTTTTCCAATACACGCTGCCAAAAGTATCCCTGACGGATACCTGTACAAACCTTGCATTGCTCTGGAAACTAACGGAGAGGTACCAATCTGCCCCAGTCAGATTCAGCCATTGCCATGGATGGTGGCAAATTCTTTTCCTAGAGTAAACCTAGGTCCTTGGCGCTGGTGCTCCCACATGTTCAGCCTTCCACCTTAGCCAGCATATGCCGAATCCTGGGAATGCCCAGGAAGCCCTTCCTTCCAGGTCTCCTCCATTCCATCCTCTGGCTCTTGAGTAAGGGTCCCACTTCCGGCTGCTCCCACTGTAGGCTGTCCACCTCCTGCCTCCCAGGAAGCCACATTCTGGATAACCAGTGCACCTGTTACTGGTGCACTCATTACCCTTGACCCAAGCATCACAAGGTTTCTCTTCAGTGTTACCCAGGAGGGAGCACACCTCTCCCCATCACTTGTCTCTCTCCGCCCTATCAGTTTTATTCTGGTGGCCGGTTTTTCCAGGCCCTGGTGGTTTTCAAAAAGGCACTCCTGCCCAGTCAATCCTCGGCCCCTTCCTGCTCTCTGCGGCAGTCTGTCACAGTTGTAGACACAATCAAATTGGTAAAAGCTATGCAGCTTGTGAACAGTGTTGTGGAGGAATGTTTCCAATCATCATTTGTGTTATTGTTATTTAGACAATCAAATTGCTCACTGAAATTAATACATTACTAAACTAGTTTTAAATTGTCTGTGGATTTGTTTAAGATGGTACTTCAGCTCTAAAATTATTCCACCAGTTCAATAAAAAAAAAAAAAAAGAATGAAAAAACTGGAACCCAGACTAAGTAATTGATAAATTATTCTTCATAAAATTAGTTCATATTCTGGAAACAAAGGTTTGTCTGTTTAATATCATATGAAAAATTATAGTCATCTTGGCTAAACAACAGTGTCAGTAAATAGCATCTAGATAAGACTGGGGGAAAAAAGAGACTATATTCTTGCTGCCAGCAGAAAGATAAATTTTGTCGGCCTTTGAAAGCCAGGAGATTAACTAGCGTTTGGAGGGAAATGCTTTGAAAGATACAGAACCTGTCATATTTTCTGCTTCATGAACTAAACATAAACACTGGGAAGGCTGTTATGGGTGTGTTACAGCTGTCTGCCAACAGATGAGGCTTTTGAGGTTGTGAGCCCAAGGAAGAGAAAACACCATTTTGTGTTTAATAAGCTATATACCCTCCAGTACTGAGATTACCCCTGACAGGGAGTTAAAACTTGGAAATAACTAGTTCTTCTAAGTCCTGGAGGTATAACATAAGATCCTGTGATTGTAAAGAAATTACATGGATTGTGAAAGGAGCAATTAGAAGAAATGTCAATTTTCTTTAAAATTCACTAGAACTTACAAATGGCGGGGGAGGCACTGAGCTGATGAAGTATTCGAATTATCCAAACTACTATTTGAAAATTATTTAGGCCACAAGGGACACAAAACAATATATTTGTTTTCTAGCAAAACATGCATATGTGAATCGAGGTGAATCAGAAACTCTTCCCAGATAAGAAAACCTTTAAATCATCAAAATAATAAAGCTAAAAGTCACTTTCAGGCAATAGCTCAATATTATGCCAAGAATAGAGCCACCACATATATAATTCAAGTATAATATAATCCTCAAGACACATATTCCTAAAATAAAGAGGCAGACAGCCTGTATGGGGATCTGGCTCTTGCTGTGTTACTCTATGCAAGTAACTTAACATCTCTGGGCCTCAGTATCCAGATCTATAAAGTGTGGGTAATAACTAAATTGTAGGGATGTTAAAATAAGTGAAATGGTTGATATTTGTACAGTGTTTAGAACAGTTCCAGATGCATCATAAGTGATATGTAAGTATAAATAACAAATAAGAACAACTGAGTAGCTTACCTGATGGGATAAATTTAAACTAAGCAGTCACTGAAAGGAGCCATGGAAGCCTCCAGACCAACCTCTTATCTCATTACCAAAATTGCCTAAAACACACCAACCAAGCTTTGACACACTGCGAGGAAGAGAAGACTGCCTCTCTGTAATGCCCACCTGGAATTCTAAATCTACAACAGCAGATAAAACCAAGCTGCCTTCCATATGGCAACACATCACAAATCTTAAAGGAGCCGTCACCACCCTTCCCTCCTTCTTTTCTTCAAGCTGAGTATCCTTTATGTCTTCATCCTTTATGACTTGAATGCAGCTCCAGTTTTCCACTGTCCCCAAGACCTGCCTTTACAGGCACTGAGCCTGTCAGGTCCCTCAGAAAAATGGGGCAGGAGGTCCCCAGCTGTGGTCTGTGTGGTATCTTTGACACTCTCTTCTGGATCTTGATTTCTAGTAAACTGAGGCTCAGATTGCATGAACAGTTTTTGACATCCATGTCACCCCATGGCTCTATACCTAGCTTCCAGTTAAGAAAACTAGCCTCTTTTAAAAAAAATTTTTATTGTTATGTTAATCACCATACATTACATCATTAGTTTTTGATGTGGTGTTCCATGATTCATTGTTTGTGCGTAACACCCAGTGCTCCATGCAGAACGTGCCCTCTTTAATAACCATCACCAGGCTAACCCATCCTCCCACCCCTTCCCCTCTAGAACCCTCAGTTTGTTTTTCAGAGTCCATCGTCTCTCATGGTTCGTCTCCCCCTCCAATTTCCCCCCTTCATTCTTCCCCTCCTGCTATCTTCTTTTTTTTTCTTTTTTCTTAACATATATTGCATTATTTGTTTCAGAGGTACAGATCTGAGATTCAACAGTCTTGCACAATTCACAGCGCTCACCATAGCACATACCCTCCCCAATGTCTATCACCCAGCCACCCCATCCCTCCCACCCCACCCCCCCACTCCAGCAACCCTCAGTTTGTTTCCTGAGATTAAGAATTCCTCATATCAGTGAGGTCATATGATACATGTCTTTCTCTGATTGACTTATTTTGCTCAGCATAACACCCTCCAGTTCCATCCACGTCGTTGCAAATGGCAAGATCTCATTCCTTTTGATGGCTGCATAATATTCCATTGTATATATACACACCACATTTCTTTATCCATTCATCTGTCAATGGACATCTTGGCTCTTTCCACAGTTTGGCTATTGTGGACATTGCTGCTATAAACATCGGGGTGCACATACCCCTTTGGATCCCTACTTTTGTATCTTTGGGGTAAATACCCAGTAGTGCAATTGCTGGATCGTATGGTAGCTCTATTTTCAACTTTTTGAGGCACCTCCATACTGTTTTCTGGAGTGGTTGCACCAGCTTGCATTACCACCAACAGTGTAGGAGGGTTCCCCTTTCTCCACATCCCCGCCAACATCTGTCGTTTCCTGACTTGTTAATTTTAGCCATTCCGACTGGTGTGAGGTGGTATCTCACTGAGGTTTTGATTTGGATTTTCCTGATGCTGAGCGATAAGAAAACTAGCCTCTTGATCTGCTGAAAAGCCAGAGCACTGAGTTCTATCCTTACATTAACATTTTTTTTAAGATTTTATTTATTTATTTGACAGAGAGACATAGCGAGAGAGGGAACGCAAGCAGGGGGAGTAGGAGAGGGAGAAGCAGGCTTCCCCGCAGAGCAGGGAGCTCGATGTGGGGCTCGATCCCAGGGTCCTGGGATCACGACCTGAGCCAAAAGCAAATGCTCAACGACTGAGCCACCCAGCGCCCCCTTACATTAACATTTTTAAGCCTAAATTCAAAAATGCCTATTTATCCTTATTAATAACTCCTACTTTATTATTAATCAGGATGAATGGGTGTGCAAATGGAATCTTAGTACACCAAATCAGATTTTAAATGCCTAGAGGAAATTAGGGGGTTTTTTTACAGAAATTTTATAATGAAAATTTTGTAAAGCAGATAACTATCCTCTGATTTTTTATGCAAATAGCTACTAACATATTATAGTTGCCTAAAGCAGGATACAAATATATTAAGCTTTGGATAATACCATATTATGTTATTACAGCAGATCTGCCCTCCTCTACTTTGATTAAGCTAATACTCAAATCAGTTTATTTTCCCTGAATATACTGAAACTGGAAGATTAGCGTGCAGAAGACAGAGTCAGGAAGCCACAGACCAGAAAGCTATGTCCAGGTCAAAAATGTCCATAAGGTGAAAAAAATCATTATAAATAAATAAATAAAGTATAAGTTATACTACCCTCACATGGCAAACCAAGAGTTGATTGTTTGGCTTAAAAGTCTCCTCCCATCCCTTTTATATGAATAAAATAATATTATGAATAAAGAAACATCATAGTTGACTCTTTCCTATTTGTTCAGTTTCCATCTCATTCGATTCTTTGTCCTTAGGCAAAACCTTCTGCAGGCTGGCCCTAATTTAGCTCTTTTGCTTCATGTCTAATGACACTCCATCTGTCACCCCCAGAGTTTCACCAGCCCCACCCACCTGTACACTCAGCTCAACCCATTTCTCCAAACCACTCTTGACAAAGGAGGCAGTAAGATCTCAAATCAATCCCGTAGTAAGACAACCAGTTTCTGGTGTGCCTGGGTAGCTTCCTGGCTCTGTCTTCTGCACACTAATCTTCCGGTTTCAGTATATTCAGGGAAAAGAAACTGATTTGAGTATTAGCCTAATCAAAGTACAGGAGGGCAGACCTGCTGTAATAACATAATATGGTATAATCTGGGAACCACAGCTGGGATGTGCCCTTCTCTGATACTTACTCTCCCCCACCACAGAGCACACTATGCATGGCTTTCTAACTCAGTTTCTGACTGGGCCTTCCTATCCCACTACTAAGGCTGAAACTCTTGCCTGAGCCCACTTAACTGAGGCCTCACAACTTTCCCAGCCCACTTCTAGACGAGTTATCACCTGAGATCCTGTCATAAACCAGAAAGACCTCCAAGCACCATCATGCCACCTCCCACTAGACTTTCAGTATCAGTTCCTGCCCAAGGACCTCCCACCACATTGGAAAATTGGCCCAAATTTACCATGGGTCTTTCTACATCACCATTAGGGCTGCCAATGCTAAAGGGAAGCTTGAAGAAGAAATAGGCAAACTCATGGATAAAGAAAGCCTCAATTTCTTTTTCAAGGCATAAAAGGAGTCTCATATAAATGAAGATTCAGGCCATGTTCTTGGGGGTAACAAAGAGTCAAGGCCAAAAAGTACTGAGAACCCAGTTGAACCCATTCAACCTTCAGCTGAACCAATCTGCTCATGGGGAGATTTTCCAATCAGAAGACTACTCAGGTGTAGAAGACTGATGGTTGGATTCATCCAGGCTTGATATTTTGCCAAGCAGACATGAGAGAAGGACATGGGGACAAAAGAGTTGATCATGTCAAAAGAGAGTCTAAAGTGATGGAACAGAACATCTAAATGGGCTGGGGAATGAATTAACTATAGAATATAGGTGATGGAGAAAGAAGATGTAGAGGAATCAAGAGTCTGGAAAGCCTAATGAAACAAAGAGCCCAAAGCTCTTTGTTGGAGGCTATGTCCAGAAAGAGGACATCTGGATATGAGATTTCAGTGATGATGTATGGAGGATGACAGTGCAAATTATGGCTTTTGAAGGATTTGATGAAGAGAGAGATGGGGGAAGCTGTCAGAGATAAGTAAGTCAAACCTCTGAGAAGCTGTTGTCATTAAGTCAATCTGGAGTCACCCAGGATGTGGCACAAGGGTCCACAGAAGGACCAAAGTCACAGGGCAAAGTAGAACCTATTTTAGAATGGGTGGGGGATTAGCTCATTTAGGACAATCACTTAGAGGGGCACCTGGGTGGCTCAGTCGGTTAAGCATCTGCCTTCAGCTCAGGTCCTCATCTCAGGGTCCTGGGATCAGGATTGAGCCCGCATGGGGCTCCCTGCTCAGCGGGGAGTCTGCTTCTCCCTCTCCCTCTGCTTGCTCTCTCTCTCTCTCTCAAATAAATAAAATCTTTAAAAAAAAAAAAAAAGGACAATCACTTAGATACAGAACAGGAAAAAGAAACCTGAATTGTCTTTAATCATTCCATGTCTAAGATTGAGTATGGGGAGATAAAAGGAATTCTCAGTTTACATGTTCTGGTTAATTCTACAAATACAAATTTCACTTCACCAAGAAAAGTTATGAAGCATGTTCCCTAGTAGGAACAGCGCAGCTCAAGTGATACGGTAGCACAGCATGAGTTTCCAGAGGTCTCTATTTCAACATCAACGAAATAGAACCCATCCTAAAGTTACATTTAAGCATGGCAAGAAAATGAACTCAGGGGATAACTATTAAAACTTAAAATAGAAAAAAAAATACACTTGACACATATTTATTTCATTAGTTTAGAACGTTATTTACAAATAATTAAAAGCCGTGACACCTCTAATAAAAAAGATTGGCAGAAGAAAAAAATGAAACTGGTTCTAAGCTGGGATAGTAGCTAGGTACTACAGCAAAATTATAAAATATTAAGTTCATGCCATAGAAAAATGCCAGTTACTGTAGCCTCCCCAGTACCACCCACTGATTTCCTTGGAACAGCATCCCATTTCCATATATTATTTCAAAGAAGTTGTACTTAGCATGGAAGTTCTAGTATCAAACCGAAAATAAAAACTCACGCATGTAAAAACAAAAGGTAAAGTTCTGTTGCTCCCACTTCCTTTGATAAATAAATAATAATAAATAAATAATAGTGATACTGGAAAGCCAATTTCATTTTAAAAGTTCCAACTTGCTCCCATGAAAGTCCATTACCTAAAAATGACAAACTAAATGGCATTGCTTTGAGGCCCCATCACATTCATCCAAAGAATGACCCTTGGGGCGCCTGGTGGCTCAGTCCTTAAGCATCTGCCTTTGGCTCAGGTCATGATCCTGGGGTCCTGGGATCGAGCCCCGCATCGGGCTCCCTGCTCCACAGGAAGCCTGCTTCTCCCTCTCCCACTCCCCCTGCTTGTGTTCCTGCCCTTGCTATCTCTCTCCCTCTCTGTCAAATAAATAAATAAAATCTTTAAAAACAAAAACAGAAACAAAGAATGACCCTTCACAGTTTGGGTTAAAGTAAAAGTTTCTCTACAAATAGCCCACAAGCATTTTTCTGATTAGTATTCATACACTAAGTTTATAAAACCCAGAGATGGACTCTTGGGTTGGGGGAAAAGAGATTGAGCAAACTATGCTTGACTTGTTGGCATTTAATTTCTTCCACAAAGTAAAATTCTACTCGTCTTGCTCATTCATATGTCAAACTTTGTAGTATCCTAAAGTTCTGTACCATATATAACATCCAACTGAGAACACAGAAGAGTAACTGGTAATCCACCTCCTCTGCTAAGGCAGAGGAGTCCGTGTCTGCATCCACTAATTTACCACCACGAATATCAGTGTCACCATCCACTAATTTACCACGGAGAGCACGAATCTTCATCAACAATCTGGCGAGAACCAGGATTCTTGGCAGGAGGTTAATTTTTAACTAAACCATTTTTTAATATTTGCCTTCCTATGCAGGTTCCTCTTTTAAACTTGTGGCTGGGTTTATCACTCTTTTGATAATCAATTTTTAATCATCCTTGCACATAGGAATTGAGAGCTTTAATTGAAACTACAAAAATCTCTTAAAAAAAATAAAAATAATGTAATTGTTGAGGGCTCATACACCTTAACAAGTAAGTCAACTTTTGATATTGATGTTTGAAATGAGTTTCAGTTTTAAAATTATAAGCAAAAATTATGCAGAATAATGAGAAAAAAGAAAGAAAACACACACATACACACACAAAACTTTTTGTTTCATTCTTCTAAATCCCAAAGTGACTCAGATGCAAGCAATCAATTTATTTCTGGGTAGCATAAAAGTATCCCAATACTTTTCTCACACTGAAATTTGGGGGTGGGTGGAGAATGGGTATCTTTTCTGTTAGCTTCAAAACTGGAGAAAAAAAAGATTAAGTGAAAATATATCTTTTTCACAGAACAAAATACACTAAAGAGAAAGTTAACATGTGTGTGCTATAGGGAAAAAAAATCGTACCTCTTTACTTCGTATTTCAGAGATTAATTCAATATTTTTAAATTTTTCCATAAAAGATTATCCTCTCACTTTAAAATGAGAAAGCCGAGCATAAGCAAAACTGTAGTTATCCCATGTTTCATTCTCTGAAATAAATACATTAACATAAAGCCACTTTTCAGCTTGACACAAGAACAGTGAAACCATCTCAGACAAGTATTCTATAACCTCTCTGTCTTAATTTGACAACTTAATCTCTAAGACTGGCTCCGGAACACTTGCTGACCAAAATATTTTATGAACTATTCCTCATATTATTCAAAAATAATAATAAAACGTATCACACTGATTCATTTTTCTTTTTAGAACACCAGGGTAAAGTCTCGCAAAGATTCAATTGAACAGCAGTGTCCCTCTGGAGATTAATTTAGCAAAGATGCTATGACCAAGAAAATCTTCTTCTGGTGAGATATGTAAGAAAAGATACAAAGCCATAAGTATTCATTTGTCCTTTTCCTCCCTGTGGTGACAATATAAAAAGGGTTTATCTACCTTTATTCTTGATTGCAGCATAAATTCAAGATAACCTGCTCCCTTGTAGACAATCCACTTGTAGATGCTTCGGTCTTGGCACCTGTGTTCCTGCAAGTTTGGGCTCTAAGAAGAAATTCTTCATGCTCAGAGAAAATGTGTCATAAAATAACGTATGCATGCAAAGTGTGAATATGAGTCAGCATTTTTTCCTTTAAAATCGGTCATTCCAGAGGAAGACAAACCATTAAAAACTGCCCTAAATATCAAAGGTTTTCTTTCAGCAACATATTTTGAGATTCATGACTGGATCAAAGTGGATAATGATTAGAGTTTAAATCAAGAGGACTATAAAGCCTTAAACAAAATGCTGACGGCTGAGGAAGAGAGAGGACTAGAAAAATGTCGGCAAAACTGTTCACAAACACGTTCTTTACTTGTAGGAAAGCTTTGAATACTATGTCATACTAATTAATTTTATTGATTAAAATGACAGTTTCTCTACATGTCAGAGTAGAAATAATCAAATAGTTTTGCCTTTACACATTTTCCGTGTTGCCGAGAGGGTATCAATTTATCCTTTTAGCCTCGGAACAAGATTAGATTTTCAACCAAAATGTGACTAGCAGAGTCATAAAATTTGACAAGCAAGGTATCATACTCACTTTGAAAATATGCTGTTCGACATTTGCCAGATTCCTAGCCTTTAATCTTGACTAACTTCCTTCAACAACACCAGTGAAACCATTATCTCAAACAGCAAGACTTTTTCTTTCTAAATGTGAAGTTTTGGTGTCAAATCTTAGCCAGAATGTGTGCTCCCGGGCCCGGCTGCAAATCTATGGTCAATAGGGTAGAATCATTCTATTGCAGCATCGCTTGCCCTTTTCCCAAGTTCCGAGCAAAAAGATCTCTGTGAGCCAAGTTACCAAAATACAGGCTCAGGATAAAGTGCAAATGCAGACTGTTTTTGTAGAACTGACTCTTCTTTCTTTAAATTAGAAATAAACTTAGAATTTGAATACAAAAATTAGAGAGGTTTTTTTTTTTAAATATACTTTTTACCCAAATTTTGAAGGAAATAGTGCTGGAATAAGACCTCTGAACTTAATATATTTAACAAGATAAAATCTGAAAAACATATTTTTTTAATATTTGTTTATTTATTGGGGGGCAGAGGGAGAGAGAGAGAGAGAATCTCAAGCAGACTTCCTACTGAGAGTGGAGCTCAACAGGGGGCCTCAACGGGAGGTTGGGGGGGTTGAGGGCTTGATCCCATGAACCCAAGATCATGACCTGAGCTGAAATCAAGAGTGGGTCGTTTAACCAACTCAGCCACCCAAGTGCCCCTGAAAAGTATTTTTAATACAACTAGTTTATACTTCCCAGGTATTACTTCCTCTCATTTTTCCACCCTCCTCTTTGTCTTTTCTCCTTTTTTCCCCCTTTATCCCTATCCTTTGTTTGGGGAATTTTCCACGGTTCAAACTTCTTTCAATTTCTTTTCTCTCTCCACTTGATATTTCATAGTAGAACCACTTTTGTATATCACTTTACATATTTTTCAACAGTTAGCACATTTGATTCTCATAAGCATCCTATTATATAGTCCTAAAAGGCACCATTACCTTTCATTCTACACCTACCTGAAATCACACACCTAATAAGTAGAAACACAGACACTCGCTAGAATCTCCTGATTGTCTTCACCCCCTCCAAGGAGACCACGCAAGCAGGAACATCTCTCTTTTTCATCAGTGTGACCTCAGCAATTAGCACAGCATGTTACACATACATAATTATACACAAACAATCATTGTAATATGCTCAATATAAGATTTTATTTATTTATTTATTTGAGAGAGAAAGAGAGTGGGCGAGAGAGAATAGGAGCGGGGGTAGGAGGGGGCTAGGGACAGAGGGAGGAGACTCCCAGCTGAGCAGGAAGCCTGAAGAGGGGCTGGATCCCAGGACCCCGAGATCATGTCCTGAGTTGAAGGCAGACGCTTAACCGACTGAGGCACCCAGCCACCCCTGTAATATGCTCAATATATTGAGTAAATAAATGAGTGAAAGCTAGCTCTACTTCTTATACATGTATGAGATCATAGACTTTTCAAAGTACTTTTTAAAATATGAACTCCCTGATGAACACATTTTATGAATTGGAAAGATCAACTTTGGCCCCTAACTCTACTGATGAAGAAATTGTGGTTCAGGGGTGCCTGGGTGGCTCAGTCGTTGGGCATCTGCCTTTGGCTCAGGTCATGATCCCAGGGTCCTGGGATCGAGCCCCGCATCGGGCTCCCTGCTCCGCAGGAAGCCTGCTTCTCCCTCTCCCACTCCCCCTGCTTGTGTTCCCTCTCTCGCTGTAACTCTCGCTGTCAAATAAATAAATAAAATCTTTCAAAAAAGAAAGAAATTGTGGCTCAGAAAAACTGAAGAATTTATTCAGAAATAATAGTCAATAGCAGTTCCAAGCTTAGAGCCTAAAAAATACCAACTTGAGAAGAATTTGGAATCCCATATGCACCTGTGGGCTATTCTTTACTGTAAGGCTGCAGTTAGGTGAAATGAGTTATGGCTAATTATTTTCATCCTTCTGCATAGTCCTAATACCGTATATGTATCTGTGTATGTACCAGGGCAAGGCTTTTGGGATATGAGGGGAAAAAATCTTATATATTTTTACTAGCCGATTGCCTCTAGGCAGTGCATTGAATTAAGCCCAATTAATCAGTTCCTTTTAAATTTTAAAACACATAATTAGAAGATCAAAGCTTTCTAATATTATTTAAGCCGTGATAGCAGTCCCTATACCACTGTTCTGTATTAACACTCCTTTAAATAAAAAACATCCATGACCTGAAACATTCCTCACACATTACACGTATGTTTACACATGTGTGGTGCATACACACTGTTTCTTGCAATTTTCATCACCATCCACCACCCTGCCCTTTGGCCCTCCAGATGGCCTACTGGCTCTATTCAAACTGAACCCCAAGATTCCTCTTTCCTAATTGCTGGTGCCAGAGGGAGCTGCGTGCAGCAGCTGTGCCCCGTGGTCAACGGCGGCAGCGCACTGCTTGGCCTAGTCTCAGTAGAGTCTGCAGGCGCTTCCTCTGCCTACCTACTTCATGGCCATAACCAGTCCTCGATCCTCTATGCAGAAAGGGGGTTATCTATGCAAAAATTTAAATATCATCGTCAAAAGGTTATTTGAAAGGACAAGAAGTATTATACTAGGTGAGACCTGTTGATCTCAGTTTTCTGGTCTCTGAAGGCAGCAAAGAGGCTTATGGAGGAATTGGGTTATCAAGATAAAGTGTATTCTTTACTAGCTATTTGTTCATTTATTCAATAATTTTAATAAAGACTGTAGGATATTAAGACCTCAGTTAAGTAGCTGGGGGCTAAATAGAATGGAGGGAGAAAGAAAGAAATGCAAGTCACTATTCCAAGGAACTGAAATCAAGATTTCCAGCTACCATTTCCGTGATGCACTCTGTTTTCTCCGGGCCAGGTGCTTCTGTACCTGCTGGTCCCTAGCCTCCAGTAGCCCTCCACCCCATATCCTTCCTTATAGCACTCTTCACTCTCTCCTCCAAACTAGTTAATGCCGATCCATCCTTCACATCTGACATCCAGTGTCACCCAGTGGGAACCTTCCCTAAACCCACCTCCCAACCACAGTACCTGTCCCTCCTCATTGTGCCTTCCACTCTCATCTACCATCACATTAGCTCTAACTTTACATTTAAAATATCTTATTTTGGGGTGCCTGGGTGGCTCAGTCGGTTAAGCATCTGCCTTCAGCTCAGGTCATGATCCCAAAGTCCGAGACAGAGGCCCACATCGGACTTCCTGCTGGGTGGGGAGTCTGCTTCTTCCTTTCCCTCTCCTCCTTCCCCTGCTCATGCTCTCTCTAATGAATAAATAAAATCTTTAAAAGATAAATAAATAAATAATAAAATATTTTATTTTAATTATATTTAAAATATATTTAATGTATTGTGTTATGTAAGAAATTGTTTTTATCATATTTAATTATTTTATTTAATATATAGTATTACATATTTTAATTATTTACTCTCTGTCTCTCCAGAACCTAATACCATGCCAACCATTTAGGAGGTCCCCAACTAATGTTCCTGAATAAAGAAATGAATTAGTAAATGATAGATGTAAGACAAAATGGTGTAAGCTCTTGGTTAAAAATACAAGTTTTGAGTCAGATTGCTGGGCTCAGATCCTTCTTCAACATTTACGAGCTGAAAGAAACTTGAGGAAAGTACAGGGATTAAAGTTGTCTCAAGCAAGAGGAGATTTTTAGTAAGGATTCTGTGATGGGTAATTTTACGCAGCAGCCTTGCTAAGCTATGGCACACAATTAGTAGGTCAAACACCAATCAAGATGTTGCTGTAAAGGTCTTTTTAAGATGGGACTAACATTTAAATCAGTAGACGCTGAGTAAAGCTGATTACCCTCCATAATGTGGGTGGGCCTCATCTAATCAGTTGAAGGCTCTACGAGAAAAAACCTGAGGTTTCCAAAAGAGGAAGAAATTCTCCTCAAAACTGCAACATAAAAACCATGCCCAAGTTTCCAACCTGCTGCCATATATGGAATTCAGACTCAAGACAGCAACCTCAACTCTTACCTGAATTTCAAGCCCTACAAATTTCAGATTTTCCAGTCCCCACAATCATGTGAACCAGTTCCTAAAAAATCTATCAATATCTCCCCCATGATATAGCTACATACCTCTCTCTACAACATATTTATATATGTATATATATATATATACAGATGTGTGTGTGTAATATTGGTTCTGTTTCTCTGGAAAACCCTTCCTAATACGGATTCATACTAGGGAACCCAGGAGAAGCCAACAGTCCTTCTTCACATGGAAAAGAAAAGATAGGATCAGACTCATGGAGACCAGGACCATTCAGATGCCCAGTTACCAAGGGCCTCAGCAGCAGGCACTGGTACTTCTCATCCTAGGACTTTGCCATCAGTGTGGCTCTGCTACCACCCCCTTGTCTCTGCCGTTCTCCAATAGCTGGAGATGGACTCCTCATATGCTGATCTCTTCCCTGGCTCGTATCTTCTGCTGACTCACAGTTTCTGGCTTTCCATCTCCCTCGTCATTTCTGCCTCCTCCTGACCTTGATCTGTCGTGACCTCATAGCACCAGTATGACTCCCTGGTTTTCTCCTAAGCAACCTGTGTTTCAGCTCCCACAGCTGGCCTCTTCCCTATCATCACGGTTCACAGATCCCATTCCTGACAGGCAGGCTTGAGTTGGCACAACTCATCATTTGGGGCCAGATCAGAGTATAGGCCTCTGGACAGCCTCTGAATTGGCTGGTTTTAGAACAACGAACTACAACTGGGGACGAGTCACGTGACACCATGCATGGCCATCTGAGACCATCTCTTCATGGAGAACTATGACAAAGTTTCCCTTGGAAGGAGCTGTGAGTATACGATGACACGTCTACAAAAGGGGACAAGGCACTGGCAGAGAAGGGGCAGCCACAGGCCGATGAGAGCAGGGTCTCTCTCCCAGCCTCGTGGAGGGGGCAACCGGCACCATCAACTTCTGACCTGTGCTCTGTCACTATCAGGGACAGAGAAGCCTTGCTAGTTCCACTGGTTGTAATAATGGGGCGACTGTCAGATAATGACGGTATTCAGTGTTGTTACGAATAATATAAACATAGTATTTGCAGTGTTCACAGCCCTGTCACGAGCTCTATGCTTTTATTCTGACATTAGACTGGAGAGCCTTCAGGGACACCTGGGTGGCTCAGTCGTTAAGCGTCTACCTTCGGCTCGGGTCATGATCCCAGGGTCCTGGGATCGAGCCCCGCATCGGGCTCCCTGCTCCGTGGGAAACCTGCTTCTCCCTCCCCCACTCCCCCTGCTTGTGTTCCCTCTCTCGCTGTGTCTCTCTCTGTCAAATAAATAAATAAAGGGGAAATTTAGGGTGCCTGGGTGGCTCAGTCGTTAAGCGTCTGCCTTCGGCTCAGGTCATGATCCCAGGGTCCTGGGATCGAGCCCTGCGTCGGGCTCCCTGCTCCGCGGGAAGCCTGCTTCTCCCCCTCCCCCTCCCCCTGCTTGTGTTCCCTCTCTGGCTATGTCTCTCTCTGTCAAATAAATAAATAAAATCTTAAAAAAAAAAAAAAAAGATTGGAGAACCTTCAGAAATTCTTATTATCTTTGGGGGAGAAGGAGTTTGACCAGGAGCAGTCCAAATTCTGGCATAACGTTTACCTGCACCATAGACTAGCTGCCCCCTCTTGAATTCAGCTTTTTTTTTTTTTTTCAGATTTAGTTATTTATTTTAGAGAGAGAACGAGCACAAGCGGCAGGAGGGACACAGAGAGAGGGAGAGAGAGAATCTCAAGCAGATTCCCAGCTGACTGCAGCTCCAATGCGGGGCTCAATCCCACGACCCCGAGATCATGACCTGAGCCGAAACCAAGAGTCAGACGCTCACAGACTGGGCCACCCAGGCGCCCCTTGAATTCAGCTTCATGATGTTGCAGAGAATTGCAGCGAGACTTTTAAGTGACCTCAGTGGGATTACTGTGGGCCCTTACAGATCACTCCTAGCTTGGGAAACATTGCTGAACTGCGGCAAGGGCATCCCTGAAGAGCACCAGGTGGGTAGGCAGCTGTACCGTCCAGCCCGGTGGCCTCTGATTACACACGGCCGCACACATTTAAATAAATTTAAGTTGAATTAAATTCACAATGTACTTCTCAGTCATAGTAGCAAAGTTTCAAGTGCTCAGTAGACACATATGGCAAACAGCTATGATAGTGGACAGCACAGAAATAGGACATCTCTGTCATCACAGAAAGGCCTATTCAACAGCGCCTGAATGGCACGCTTGCTGTGATATTCAAAGTGAAAGGAACGGGAACACAGTCCACTAGACCTTTCCTTACAGAAGGATGATCTTAAAATTTCTAGGAAGGCGCTTCTGACAAGAGTTCCAGGAAAAAGAATTGTTGGTACCTTGCCTTAGATACTTGAATTTTTGAAGAAGGTGACCCATTTCCTAGAAAGTAAAGTGAATACACTGTAAAATGTGGCCAAACACCAGAGCACGAAACCACCCTTGCGTTCCCAAGCCCCATGATATCGTAAGAAACGTATGCCCAGATATTGGGGTACAAGGGAGGTGCCTAATTCAGCAAGACCCTTATAGCAGCAATGAAAATCGGAAAATCAGTGTTTCTCCAGAGAAATCCTGCATGAGTCTTTGAGAAAGACTTCTGAAAGCTGGCTAAAACATACAGCGAAGAAGAGGAATGGCAAGTCTGAGGGAGGAAAACCCTGGAAAATTCAGCAGAGAGCTTACAAGCCCTTCTCTTGAAGGCAACTATGTTCTCACCAGGTACTAAGGATTTCTACCCAGGTGTTGGGAGCGGTGAGAAATTTAACTGCTTAAGCAGAATAAAGAAAAAAGGCCAGAAATAATACAGGAAACAGTATAAAGTAAAGGACTTGGTAATTAACCAGAAGCTGGACGGCTTCTGAGCCTACAATTCTCAGCGTTGATAGTTAAAGGGCAGCTAACGTAGGATCCCACCAAGGTGAAGCAAGCCAAGAGGACTGCTCTGTGATGACACGGTCCTCACGTATTTCTTGTTTATTCAACAGTGTGATGAATCACCTCCCTTTACTCTTTGAACCTTCTCATAATGGGCAAACACCTACTTACATATAATTATAGCCTCTAGAAATATGTATTTTAATCTTTTTCATCATAAAATTTATCCGTCAAGTTCTTTTAACCTGTTGGATTGGAAAGCGGGTGGCCAGAGCGTAGCCTCGAATTCCTGTGTACACATAACCCAGTTTGCCTCAACGGCTCTGGTTTATGTTGCTATTCAGGTGTAATTATTAATGGAGCCCCCTTTCACTCACAGAAGTCTTAATTTGGACAATAAATATATGGCTACGTACCCATAATGCTATTCTCTAAATGTGTTCCAAAATGCCAAGGGCAAATATGTTGTTTTCAAAGTCTGGTGGTTTGGGGGCTACTTTCCATCTCAGCAAATGTCACCTTGGATGGAAGATATTACTTCACCAAGTTGGCATTGTTGACCATTTTCAAAACTATTTCATTCTGATGCCTTTTTTTAACCTCTCTGTACTTTTCAAATTCAATTTTAGTGTCAATTTTGCTTAGCACAGTCTTCTTCCTGTCCTTCACTCTTCAAGATTTTTTCCCTTTGGCTTTCTATTTTCTTAGCTCTGTTGTCTATTTTTCTACAATTACTGTAATATGTGTCTCCTATTTATGGTTCCCTTTCTTCCCACATTCAATTTGTCTGTCATGTTCTAAATGACTGGCTTTGAGTGAATGATAGCATTTCACAAACAACCACTGGTAGAATGTGCACTACCTGATAACTAACCTTTTTATTCCACCTCAAATATATTATATTGAACTTAGTCTGATAGGTTAAAATTTTTAGTTCCTTTAAAAATATCTGAAAAGCTTCAGGCCGCTGGGAAATATTTACTAACTGGCTTTGGGGACGGGGAACCCTGATTTGTAGTGTTTGCTTATTTCTGTGGTGTAATACTCCCACCATGGATGATTTCAACCTACCAACATGACCCCAACCGATCTGTGAAAATTTAACAATTAGCCCTGATGAGCCAATATGAGCTAGCTTCAGCAGAGCACCAAAACCCTTTGCCGAGATACAGAAATAAAAGTTCTGAAAAACAAATCACCTAATAATTATTCTAATTATTTAAATTTTATATTTTATCATAAAAGGAAAATAAGCTTATATTGTAAAAAATATATGGAAAATAAAATTATATGTGAAGCTTATTAAATAATAAAATAAGCAGATGTTGAAAATAAGCTTCTGTATGAAAAAAATAACATCAAAGATTCTATCTGGTAACTAGATATTTCAGTAGAGGCTATTTCCGGTACTAACTGGCTCTATTCCCCCAAAGATTATTCTCAAATCCTGAGAACATTATTATGCAAGGTTAGGACTCCAGGCTCCATGACTGTCACAGTAAAACAAATCCATGGGCCAGGAAACTTCCAAGCTCTGGATCTGAGCCTCAGGCAGAAAGTGAAAAACTCAGATACTATCAGAGCTACAGATCACTTTACTAGCTATCAAAAAATCCTTTGGTATTCAGCAAATTTAAAAGACTGCCTTCTTTATGTTCTGAGAGATTCCAGAACACCTAAAGGTTACATTTGGGATCAGTGGTTTTTCACAGATCTAAGCATTATTTTTATTTAAAGCCAATTTATAGCTTTGTTTAGTCCTATGGCTTAATACATAATAGAAACTAAAGTAGCTTAGAGGTGGGGGGAGCCCTTTGAGAAATAAATAGTTTAAGAACCACTCACATCCATTCTAATGATTTAATCAAACATAAGAGATTCTAACAGAATGCACTAACCAGAGACACCCAGTGAAGGGCAAAATGAATATTTTCTAGAAAACATTCTGTGGTCAACACAACATTACCTCTGCACCTGAAATGTTTGGCCTGAGCGGAAAAAAACTAAAGGCTTAAGATCTACTGGCCCCAAATTTATTAAGATACATGTCTTTGAACACATCAGCCATAGATATTACTGTACATTTTTTTAAAACCCATATGCCAAACTTCATAGATAATAGATTAAAAATAAAATAGACCCTACTTATAGTCATAAATTGATGCATCATTTCTAGAAATAGCTCATATTTGTTGTTAGACACTGCGATAAAATCTCTGCGCAAATTATTTTATTTAACCGATTAAGAACCCTAAGAGATAAACAGTATGATCTACATTTTACACATTAGGAAACTTGAAACTTGGATCAGTGACTTACCCAAAGTTACACAGCTAGAAAATGGCAGGATCTGAGTTGAAACTCAGACCATGACCCAGAGCACCTAAATTTAACCAAAAGCTGCCTTGCCAAAAACCTTAAAATCAGTTTATACTCTCTGACCACTCATCACTGCTACAAACTTATCCCAAAATACTATGTCACAGGCAGACACAAATATAGCAAAAGAATTGGAAATGATGTAGATGTTCAGCAATGTTAAATGATCTATTCATACAATATTTTTCAGTCAAAAATTTGTATTCATCAAAGACATTTAATGAGATGAGAAACTCACCATATAACATCCAAAAAAAAGCAGACTGTAAAACCAAAAATACAGTATTTCACTGTGTAAAATAAATATATATGTGGATGGGGGCTCCAGGGTGGCTCAGTCGGTTGGACGGCTGACTCTTGATTTTGGCTGGGATCATAATCTCATGAGATGGAGCCCCGCAACTGGCTCTGTGCTCCGTGGGGAGTCTGCTTGAGATTCTCTCTCTCCTCTCCCTTTGGCCCTCCTCCTGCTCGCACTCTCTCTCTCAAATAAATAAATAAATAAATCTTAAGTGTATATATATTTGCATGGGGAACAGCTAAAAGAAAAACATAGTAATATCTCTAATTATCTCTTGGACTAGGATTATATATTTTTTTTTTACTTTCCTTCTGGATCTTTCTATTTTTGTGTGTTTTTTGTGATGAAAAATATTTTTATAATGAGAAAAAAGTCATTTTTAAATTCAACAAAAGTCTATTTAGAGTGCTCATTCCCACATCTCATGAAGGAAATGTTGGAAGGAAAAGGGTCAAAGAAAAGTAACTAGAAGGGTCAGAGGAATGGGCAATAAACTAATATTATCAGCTCTAGGAATTATTCAAAAAGTTCTGAAATACACAGGCAGGTAATGTCCCAGCTGATTCAGTCCTGGCTGGGGGACATAATGGATAGAATCTGTAGTCAGAACAGGACAGAGGCCCAGGCCAGCCCCAAGATCTCTCATCTCCCTGACGGCCAAGACCCTTGAACGAGTTGCCTTCCCTCCCTACCTCCACTCCCTCATCCCCATTTACTCTTTAACTCACTATAACCTGGTCTGCCCCCCAACTTCTTCCCCTGCCCCACAGAAATTGCTGTTACCACTGCCATCAACATTCTCTTTATTGTCAAATCCAACAGTCACATTCCATCCTTGTCTTTCGTGAATGACCTCAGCTGCCATTGAGCCAACTGACTCCTTCCTGGAGCATCTTTCTTTGAGTCCCATAGCAGATCCACTGTTGCTTGGCTCCCCAGCCGTCATCCTCCTATGCCCAGGTGCCCACACACCTACTTTCTGTCTACACAATGCCAGCTATGATCAGGTATAGAACAGCAGGATGCTCAAGGGGAGTAGGCCTCTCCCTCAGCCCCAGGAGATGAACTGTGTTGGCCTAAACCAATCAAGGAAATCTCACTCTCCTTTGCTGTAATTGGTTTAGGAGTCAGTACTGGCCAAAGAGACCTGAGGATAAGCTCCTACTATGCACAATTCGTGTCTTTGAATGCAGTTTTTAATATTTGATACTGTGACAGCCTTTTTGTGATCATAAGAGGAAAGCCAGGAGAATTAGCAGAAGCTAATATAGAGCTTGGACATGGAAGAAATACTGTACTAATTCACCCTGGAACTACCCACCCCCGGACTATTATGTGAGATTATAAAAGCCTATTATTTAAGCCACTCTTAGTTAGGTGTTCAGTTTTTTGCAGCCAAAGATATCCTAGTCAATGCTGATATACTCTCCTTTCTGGCCCCACTTCTCTATCCCATCTACTCTTCAGGCCCTGTCCTGAACTCTACTGCAACTTGCATGACAGTGTTCTGGAGAGTTTCACCTTTGGCCTCCTCATTATTCCATTCACTTTCTCTTTGTGCTTTCTCTCTTCCACTTGGATGATTTCAACTGTGCATATTTATTTATAGGTCACATAAATATTTACTGAAAGTCTTCTAGGAGCAAGATCCTGTTCAGTTTTCTAATGCTCTGGGAATATGCTGATGAATAAGACCACTGAGGGACAGGAGAAGGGGGGAAGACAGGGGGGGAGGGAGGATTGAGGATCTTTTTATGAGTCTTTTTATGAGATTTATGGTACAACATGGTGTCTATAGTTAACAAATCAGTATTGTACATTTAAAAATTTGTGAAAAGGATAGGTCTCATGCTAAGTGTTCTTACACACACACACACACACACACACAGAGACACACACACACAAATGAAGGGAGGGCTGAGCAGAAGAAAGAAACTTTTGGAGGTAGTAGATATTTTATTACTTTGACTATGGTGATGGTTTCACAGGCTTCTGCATATCTCCAAATTCACCAAATTGTATACATTAAATATGTTCAGGGATTTGGTTTTTTTGTTTTGATACATCAACTATACCTCAACAAAGCTATTTTTTAAAACATAAAAATACAAAAGAAAGTTCTCTTTTATGAAAATATTCAAGTCTTTTTGCCTCTTTTTCTATGGGATTATCTTTTTCATATGTCTTCTAAGAAGTGTTTTATTCTAGATACTACTCTTTCTCTTCTCTAAGTCTGCACAGTATGGATAGTTGTTTCTTAAAGATTTTGTAAAACTTGTGGTAAATTTATCTGGACCTGAAATGTTCTCTGTAAAAGGGCTTTTTATTTCTTCTTGAGTCAGTTTTGGGGAGTTATATTTTTCTAGGAATTCATCTATATCTTCAAATGCATTAGCTTAAATTCTCTAAAATATAAACTAAAAATTGCCCTGTTTTCAGCTTTGGCTGCTCCCAATAAGTTTTTACATACAGTATCTTTATTTAGGGGTGATTCTAATTGCCTTCTAATTTATATTACAATTTCTTCTTTGGCCCATGGGTTACTTAGAACTTTTTTAGTTTTCACGGACACTGATTTTTTTTTCTAGACATCTTTTTGTTAGTGATTTCTAACTGAATTGCATTTGTGGTTAGAAGACATGCTCTGTATGATTTTACGATCTTAAATTTGTTTAGACTTCCATTATGATATGGGATATATCAATTTTTATAAACAACCCATCTGTTCTTAAAAAGAAATGCATTTTTTAGTTCTTAAATGTCCTATGTGTGACCATTAGATCAAATCTGTTAATATATTGCTCAAAATTTTCTCTCTCCTTATTGATGTTTTTGGGGGTTTTTTTGGGTTTTTTTTTTTTAAGTAAGCTCTACACCCGATGTGGGGCTTAAACTCAGGACCCCAAGATCATGAGTCACATGCTCAACCAACTCAGCCAGCCAGGTGCCCTACTTTGTTGATTTTGTTGTTAACTAATTCCATTACTTACGGAGAAAAATGTGTTAAAATCTCCCACTGTGATTATAGAATTGTTTATCTCCCTTCATAGTTCTGTAGATTTTGCTTTATATATTTTGAAACTGTGTTATTTGGAGCATCCAAATTTGTCACAACATTCAAGGGAATTAGACATGTTACCTTTATCTCTAGTAATGCTTTTTGGCCTTAAAGCCTATTTTTTTAATAAATGAATATAAGTGCATAAGCTTTCTTTTGGTGAGAATTTGCCTGATTTATCTTTTTCAATCCTTTAATCCAATCTTTCTTTATCATATCCATTGCCTTTTAAATGATTCCATAAAACTACTATCACTGTAGTGTTCTAATTATAGTTTTGGCTTCCAAAATAAGATTATTCACTTCCCAAAAGAAACAAGAAACAGAACTGGTATTTCTGGAATTATGGTTTGTGGTTTTGAATATCATTGGTTTGCCATGATAAACCCTGGTCTTTCTCTGAAGACCAGTTCTTGTTTTTACTGAGCTCATGGGCTCTGCTGGAAAAACATATGTGTGGGTGGATGCCAGGGCAGGAAGAGGGATGATGTGGCCAGGAGAGGTGGTAGTGGGTGTGCAATGCTAAGTGTAGGGTAGATGTGGCAAATCCAAATGCCTACAAGGGCCAAACAGCCAATTTAGGCAATTACACAAGGCAGGAGGGAACTGTCCAGACTGGGGATCACTTGCGCCTCTAAAGGCAGCTCTTTATCGTCTGTCAATCCTTACTCTGTTGGAATGTTGCCAGATTATTTTCAGAGCACGGGAATTCTACGCCAGTCAAATAAATCACATCTGTTACTTACATTTGCAAATCCTTGGCTCCACCTGCAAATCCTGGAAGAGACTGCACTTAGGAGGAAGAGAACAACTGGAGAAGACTTTTTCCCATCCCTGCTTATCCTCCTAATTGGGCTAGCCACTCCTCTTTATGAAGAGAACTTCCTCTTAAGGAATGTAAACCTAATTCATGTCCTAGCTCTTGACAAATGGATTTTGAGATTTTTGGCCTGGTCAGCTACCACAAGCAGCATGATATGCTGGTCATCCCTAGAGATACAAATGGGAGATGGTAAGAAGCAAGAGTGGGGCTCATGCATGAAGATGTACCAAAAAGTTGCTACCAAAACAAAATTTGAAACTTCTGGGGCCCATGTTGGCAGCCCTATGCCAAATTTGAACTAATCTCACTAACCTCAGCCCAGGTTAGTCCAGTCTGAGAAAAAATATGGAAAAAAGAGGGAAGGAAAAGTTAAGATGTACTCCCCAAAAAAGATATATATATATATGCAGGCATGTATACATACAAAATCCTTATACTTCTGCTCATTTGTTATTATTCCCAAATAATAAAATATTAGTGAAGTATCTCCAGAGAACCTTTAGAATCTATCCTGCCACCATGAGGAGGTGTTCTGATAACTGGACAAACAGGGTGTTCTTTACCAAAAAGAAGAAGGAGGAGAACAAGATTGAGCCCCTACTACTTACAAATCACTTTTAGCTGTTTTTACGTGCACTATGTTATGTAGTTTCAAAACAAAACTGTGAGGTACTTCCATTTTATAGTGAGAAAACTGAAGCACAAAGAAGATAAATGACTTAATGAAGGTCACAGATTTAATAAGTGTTAGTCGCCAGGATTGAAAACGAGGTTTCTTGTATGGAAGTCCTGGGTTTTTCACTCTATCACACCTTCTCTGGCTGACAGTCAGATGAGAATCTCAGCTCCAGCAGCCTGGTTCTTAGCCTTGACTTCTGACAAATGTGTGAGCTGGGAGGTGCCAATGTCAAGAATTCAAAACTGGGTGAAATCAGAAATGAACAGCAGGACTCAGCATGTAGCTAAGGCAGGGCTGCTGGACAGTTGCAAGGAAACACTTAAGTCTGATTTTTAAAACCCTGTGATTTCTCACCTTCCCCATAACCAAATCCCCTTTTCCTCTCCTCCACACACAGACCTCGCACCCACATTACTTCTCTGAACATAAAAGCCATTTTACCTCAAATTCAAAGAAACTACTTTTCTATTTCCCTTTTTAAAGTCTCCTTCCACAACCCAATCAACTATTTAATTACTTTAGCTTAGCAAACTTCAACTTTACATGAAATTATTTCACTATCCACCTTATATTTTTAGTATATTAAGATAGGTAAGTCAGTATGTATTGCCTAGGGTAAAGAGAACACACTCTCTATATAGATTAGAACATTCTGAGTAACAAAAAATTCCTTCTGCTTTAATCTAGTGTCCGTGAAACAGAATCGTATTTACACCTGTTTAGAAATACTGATCATATAAAGTACATATCTGTAGCATGGTATTCTGACACAATTTTTGACTGGTCATATGGTAATTGTACTGAATTCATCGTACAAGAAAACGGGATGTTTTCTTTTAGACAGAAAATAAATAAACAACAGAGTGGATAATTAAATTAAATTAAATTAGTTCTCATTCTCTTCAATATGCACAATATAAATATTGGAAATTGTGATAAAAGACATTTCACTAGAAAAGAAAATCCATAATTCATATGCCATCTCTCTGGTTAATTCTGACCGACCCTTCAGAGCAAAGCCTATAATTGTTCTTCAGCATTTTCATTATCAAAGGTTTATTTTACAAATAAAAATTATACATGTATAACTCATCTCCAAACATTGTGAAATTTAACTTATTCTTGGGCTTTGTTTGAGATTTTAGGGATTCATTCTGAAGTGAACAGCTTCTCCCCATTCAAACTGATCTCAGGCCCACCTTCTTCACAATTGCTTTGTATCTCCGAAAATTCATAAAGGCTCTAAAAAAACATTTAGTAGTAAAGACAGTGTCTTATTTACCGCAGTCAGTATCTACCACAGTTCCTTGGAATGAATTGTGCAAGGAACAGAGAGAGCATATGAAAACTGTAAACAAGTAGGTACTTGCCCACGTAGGGGAGAAAGGAATTTAACTCTGCCCTTCAACATTCTCCTAGCTGGTCTAAAGAATCAAATTGACAGGAGACAGAAAAACAGGAAAAAAATCAAACAAAGTCTAATAATAATGTATACCTCCTGTACACATGAGAGAGACCATGGAAAACTGAGTAACTCACTGAAATGGCTGAAGCCATCATCTTAAATATCACCTCCAGCTAAAGGCAAAAGGAGGTATTGGAGTTGGGGAGTGAGTTACGGAAGCTTACCAGGAAAAGCACAGTAAAGAACAGTAAGGTTGAGGTGCAGATTTAAGCCCCTGTCTTCTCTGTTGACAAATTTCTAATGACTTAAGAGTGTCCCCTTCTTCCTGATACTAAGGAAGGAACTTACAAATGGAGATTTCTCTTACACATGTAAATGTCTCTTACTACCAGCTAACTTCTACTCAGTTTTCAGAGTTTCTCTTGCCTCTGCAGTTTCTTAAAAATAACCAGCTCAAAACAGTCAATATGCCAAAGAGGCATATCTTGGGGTGGCAAAATTTGCTCCTTTACACCCACAAACAAAATTAAGCTTTAAAAATAGATTTCCTGTACAAATGACTCAAATATATTTTGAAGAGTTCTCCCATTTCCATAGGGAAGGTACTTGGGAAAATAGAATCATTTACATTTAACTGAAAATTTACTTCATAATTTTGCTATAAAATTATAAGGTTTCTAAAAAATCCTTGCTTATTGATACATTTTCACAAACACAAACACATACAGCATGTATTGAAATTCTCTGCAAAAAGAAACCATTCAGTTTTCCAACTTGATTATGTCCTATCCCCTTTAAGAAGCAGTTATTCTCATATGAGAGGGTCAATGATTATAGAAAGAACTATGTTTCTCTGGTTTTTAATAGAAAAATTCATGAAGAGCTTTTAGGAAGAGCATTTTTAAAATCTGTAGCAGTTTGTTTTATCCATTTCTAGGACCTTTAGCTAAAACCAAAAATCCATTACCTTTTCTTGAAACATTTCACTGGGCATCACAACTTATACAGAAATAGGTCCCCCAAGGGCCCACATTATCCTCCGTGACACCCATACGACAGCGTCCCATAACTCCTGAGCCAGCCCAGTGAATCATAGTCAAATAACAGCAGAGGAAGCAAAGGTGAAGTCTGAGAATAGTCGATATACTAGAATAAATAAGCAACCTGTCCAAGATCCATGGGATAGACTCTTACAGACCATATTAGTTTCCTAAAACTGCTGTAACAAATTACCGCATATGTGGTGGCTTAAAACAACAGCAATTTATTCTCTCATAGTCCAACAGCCAAATGTCCAAAATTAATTTCACTGGGCTGAAATTAAGGTGTTGGCAGGACCACATTCCTTCCAGAAGCTCTAGGAGAAAATCCTGTCCTTGCCTCTTCCAGCTTCCAGTGTCTGCACCATCCCTTGACTTGTGGCCACATCCCTCCAACTTCAGCCTCACTGGTTGCTTGGTTTACTCCTCTTCGGTCTGTATTCAAATCTCCCTCTACCTCTCTCTTATAGGGACATTCGTAATGGCATTTAGGGGGACCTCTGGCATAATCCAAGATAATGTCATCTCAAAATGCTTAACTCAATCAACATCTGCAAAGACATCTTTTTCACAAGTACTGGTTCCAGAAATTAGGATGGAGATATCTCTGAGGGAAGGTGGGGAGGCAATTTCAGTTTACCGTACAGACCAAGACCACAGTTCAAGAATTTAATTGTGAGTAAAGAAAATGATGGACCCCGAAACAAATAATACATTATATGTTAATAAAAATAATTTAAAAAGAAAATGATGGGAAAAAAGACCGTGAGCTTTCCAAGCCTCACATGACGTCTTTCCCAAGTCCTGACCGGGTAATGTCAGCCCTTTGGAGAATCGTTCAGGAGTCTCAGTCACAATGATGTTTATGAATTAATAGATTATCTGCCGTCAGGCAATCATCAACCAATTGAGAAGCCGATTTCTCTGCCATTTATCGAATAATAAAGATACGTGTAATGGGAGGGAGCGATATTCTTACCTGACCTTGAAGTAGGACAGAACATGTTCTCTGATTACCCTTCAATGCCTTCCAACAAAGCATTTTAGTTTAAAAGTTGCCTGGAGACCAACAGTTTTTTGTCCACAGAATATTGTCACTGACACAGTTACAAATAGGGAGGCAGAGTTTACTTCCAAAAATGTCAGGTGAGGTGCTGGGAAAATGTCAGGCCAGCTTTGGTCGCTGGTGCTTACCTTTCAGCTGCTAATGTATGTAAATGATCCCATCCAGGGCCCAGCTGTTGGATGTGGAAATGTGCTGATGAAACTAAATTGGGATTCTAGAGAATGCAAATCAAATTGTAGGCAAAATTACTGAAACACCCCAGCCCTCTTTTGAAGCATTATAGACCAACCCAAGAAAAATGACTAACGGGTAATAATACACAGTCCTGACAGGAATCATAAGCTAGGAAGGAAGTTGCATGTAAAATAATAATAAAGAATATTAAATTGCCACCAGGCCCTGCCAGAGACAAATGAAAACAGAGCAGATTCTAACCACCACTTACTCAATCCCTTTGAAAATGTCCCAGGAATCTGCAAAGAATGCTTTCACCCATATTCCCTTTCTGCTAGAAAGCATGTTTTCTCAGGAATGTTTCCACACTGGAAAGGGCAGATAGGGGATGCCCCTCTGAAAAGGAGGCGTCCTTCTGGCCAGTTCATCAACCTGCCTTGGGCACCGAGGTGAGATTAACAGGCTGCTTTGGTCAGCTACCTGTAGAGAAAACTGTGCACTTTCCCCAAGATATCCACAGTTTGATGGCTTTTCATTTCTTCTGTTATCATGTCATACCTCTCTGTCTTATATACATATAATATGAACTAATTGTTAATTGCCCATAAAACTTAAGATTCTTTTTACTCCTAAGTGATTCCTTTTTATCAGAAGGCAATTTGAGGTCTTTCTGGAAGTTTAAATGCAAAGCTCAGTCACTGGAGCCCCTGCCTGCCTGGCTCAACCTCCTACCAGCAAATTGCAAGCGAAACCCAGGCTCGAGGCCAGCAGCAACCCGTACACGTTCCTGCAAAGGACAGGTAGCAAAACTCCAGGGCAGAGGACAGGCAGCCCCCAATCTCACACGGCAGTTTATTTCAGCCTTGTTCTAATCACCCTGTTTATTCCTCCTTGACTTCATTGACCTATGGGGACAGCAGTTCTTAACCCTAGCTGCACGTGAGACACATTCCGGAAATGTCTATAAACATAATTAAAGTCTCAAACCTTCCCCCAAACACGGATTGAATTGGTCTGAGGTGGGGCCCCGGCGTCAGTATTTTTTTAATTCCCTGCGTGACTCTAATGGAGCAAGCAAGTTTGAGAACCCTTGTTCTACTTGCTGGCTTCCATTACTTTTGACCAGTCCTGTCTTCCCAGACTCTCTTCCACATTCACCTACCCAGGCCCACCGTATTTATCCACTTCTTTTTCTAGGGCCATTTAAAACTTCATTTTGCTGCCTGAAGCTGTGGTACTGTCTTGCCCTCCTCCAGACTTGATACATTGCCTGGCAAGATTTCCTGTTCAATTCTTTTCCAGATCCTGGCTTCTCCCGGCTTGCTTCAATGGGGCACCCACCGAGATCACTTCTTCACTTTAGCCCATCCCAAATCTAACAAGTCACATAACCCTTTCCTCTTGGAACTCTGTAACATTCAATGCCTTGGTCCACATTTGAACCAAATGCCTTACCATCGCTATACCCTTGCCTACCTATGCATTCAGAATTATCAGCCTATCCTGTATGTTAATAAGATGTTTAATAGTGTCCCTGGTCTCTGCTCACCAGATGCCAGGAGCACCCTTCCCCCAACTTGTGACAACCAAAAATGTCTCAAGACACGGCCCAATGATCCTGGGAAGGATGAAGAATTACCCCATCCCCACCCCACTGAGAACCACTGCTTGATCTGTACATCTCATCTCCCAAACTACTTCAATCAAGTTGTTTCCTCTGCCCTCTGGTATATATATTCTTCCCAGTATTAATTTTTCACCCAAGTTTATAATCCATTATTCTGAAGCATAGTCTTCCTCCTGAGTTGACAACCTTCAGCTCTGATTCATTTCCCAAATGATACCAACCCCAAAGCATTAAGACAGATTCTCACATCCTCTGGTCATCCTTCACCCTCCTGTTGCAGATGACCATTGGGAAAATTCTGTGGAACATATCCCAGTATAGAGTTCCAATCCACGCAGTTATTCTGATATCTCCTTAAAACCACTATTGTGATTTTCCATTACATAGCTTTGTTGCATAAAGACTGGCCTTATGGGAGGCACCTGGGTGGCTCAGTAGGTTAAACATCTGACTTCAGCTCAGGTCATGATCTCAGGGTCCTGGGGTCCATCTGCGTCGGAGTCCCCAGCTCAGCGGGGAGTCTGCTTGTCTCTCTGCCCCTCCTCCTGCTCGTTCTCTTTCTCTCTCTCTCAAATAAATAAATAAATAATCTATTAAAAAAAAAAAGATTGGCCTTACGTTTATAAGCCCTGCAAACACTAAATGAATTTATGTAACAATGAGAATGTTAACAGGATATAGACCAGGACCTTTCTTTTTTTTCTTTTTTTTTTTAGATCTTATTTTGAAGTAATCTCTACATCCAACATGGGGGTCAAACTTACAACCCTGAGATCAAGAGCTGCACGCTCTACCTACTGAGCCAGCCAGGCATCCCAGACCAGGACCTTTCTTAACATTAGAAATGCTAAGCTGATTCCTGACTCTAAACACCCTTACCATCCTGAACAATTATTTATTCCTGCCTCTGACTTGTGGAATGGGAATTGTAATGTTCTTGCAAAGCCCTTTGAAATTCCAAATGGGGTGGAATTTCATTTCAATTCGAGTACCAACTCTTAATTATTTGAGCTAATGGAGAGGGACAAAGCACCAAAAATAGAATATTCGTATAATACAAATTTAAGCTCATACTGACACAAACACGTATTCTCAAATTTTCAGAAATTAAAAGGTTACCCAAAGTTATTAGGCTGATTTTATTGCATGATTCAGAACTCTTCCAACTGAAGAACTGCAAATATGTATGAGCATTATGTTACTGGCATAAGACAACCAGAAGAGCAACTTTCCACGGTTCTTCACTGTAATTAGAGGTGATGTCAATGTCAATGTTGCTTTGGTAGCTTTACATAAGAATTTTTATTCTCTTCATAATTTTCTATTTTTTATGTTATCTTCCTTAAACACATATTATTCTTATTGTGATAAAATATGCATACAGAAAATGTACCATTTAGCCATATTTTTTAAAGATTTATTCATTTATTTGGGGGGGTGCACAGGTGCAATGGAGGGAGGGGCAGAGGGAAAGAATCCCCAAGCTGACTCCCCACTGAGTGCAGGGCCCCAGGAGCCCAACCCCACAACCCATGAGATCATGACCTGAGCAGAAACCAAGAGTCGAAGGCTCAAACAACCCAGCCACCAGGCGCACACCCCTCCCCCATTTCACCATTTCTAAATATCCAGTTCTGTGGCATTAACTGCATTCACATTGATGTGCAGCCATCACCACCACCCGTCTCTGGAACTTTTTTATCTTCTCCAACACCACAAATTTTTTTAACAGATAGCCCCTCCCTTCTGTCTACTAATAATCTGCTAAATATCATTTCAAGTTAATTTCCGGTAGCTCTTATTAGTAAAGATAAGTCTACCTACAGGATTTATATGGGTTTATTAATTTGACGTTCCTATATCAAAAGAGAATTCTTGTCTTTTCATAGTTATGCTTCACACATTCCTGCTACCCAATTCCTGACTAACCCTGTCCTCTCACCATTTCCCCTCCAGGGGAAATTAATATGTGCAAGAGCTTCTGGCTGCTTCCAACAGTACATAGAGTACAGGGTGGTTGACTAGACAACTATGGTTTTGTATCTGCAAAATTAGAAAGTTATTTTTAACAAATATACTTCATTTTGCTTAAAAAATATTATGGACATTGCTTATAGGATACCAAAACAAAAGCATGCTCATTTGGGGTTTTTTGTTTGTTTTTCTTTTTAGGGTGTGTGTGTGTGTGTGTGTGTTTTAAGCCTTTGGCTTTTAGACTAAACCATTTTTGGTTTAACAGGCGCAAAGTGTTAATTACTATGGGAAGACAGAAGTTCCATAAAGCTTTATTAATAAAGTTTATTTTAGCTTCCCACAGCCCTAGCTTTATTAATAAAGTTTATTTTAGCTATACATCTCTTATAAAGGCTATGGCAACTTCTTTGGAACATAACATACTACCCAACTATCGCAAAACTCTAAACTTTGGATTGAGGAAAACATTTCTACATTGATTTTTATACTAGAACTGCAGACTCTCATTTTTTGAGAGACAAAGACTGAAGTGGATGGCACTGATAATCACTAAGCATGTCTCCAAGATCCCTGTCTTTCACAGAACCACTAACAATGATCCTCATGGCACTCTAGCCCTCATTTTAAAACTCCATAAGGAAAGTGTGTATCACAATTAAAAAGGTAAGTTTCCCATAGTTTCTCACTACAGCAGGTGGCAATTTTAACTTCAACATTTTTAAAGAAATGACTTCCTTCTCTCTGCTCTTTCTTAGTTAATGATCATTTTTGTTTAATTTGCTGTAACTAAGTGAGAGTTAATACCGTGCTCTTATCCAGAAGTCAATGGCAGATTTATCACTTATGTCATAGAGTGGATCAAAGACAAATGTCAAAGGATTCAAGCCCCAAAGACTCTCTTCATCTGTTAGATCCAGAAACTAAAACAAAGCATTGCTTTTCTTACTTATCCCCAAACTGACTCAAACCTAGAATTATCAACCTAGAATTAAACTGTATGATGATAATCACATGAAACTTGTTTCGAGAATTCTTCTAAGATACCGGGAGAAGGAACCTCTACATTCCAGAGGAGAAATACGAACGATAAAGTTTCACTGTTATTTGTCATAGTTCGGGCTGCTGTAACAAAAATACCATAGACTGGGGGAACTTAAGAACAAACATTTACTTCTCACTTCTGGAGGCGGGGAAGTCCAAGATCAAGGCGCTGGCAGATTTCGTGTCTGAAGAGAGGCTACTTTCTGGTTTAGACAGCCAGCTTCCAGTTGTGTCCTCATATGGTGGAAAAGACAAGGCTGCTCTCTGGAGTCTCTTGTCTAAGGGCACCAATGCCATTCTTGAGGGTTCCACCCTCACGAACTATTCACCTCCCAGAGGCCCCACCTCCGAACACCATCACATCAGGGATCAGGATTTCAACATGCGAATTTTGGGGGGACGCAAACATCCAGTCCATAGCACTGTAGTTGTTTCTTACTTATATCTTAAAAGTAACCCTCCCAGATGGAGCAGGCAACACTTTGACCTAATAGCAGTAGCTCTGACATCAGCTCATGGAAAGTACTTAACACTTGGAACACACGTGGTTCTGAGCGGAACTGTAAGGTCAGAGCATCATGGCACAGATCATTTATTATTTTTAAGCTCTCGCAACTGTCATTTTAAAAACCCACAACCCTTACCAGCGGAACATTTGGAACCGTATACTCCAGTGTTCCAGGGAGGTCAAATTTCTTTCCTACAACTCTTAAGGGACACCTCTTGAAACTTTCCAGTTAAGATTTTCAAAACTTTGTAATAAATAATAGCCCTGGATGAAAGCCTATAGCATGGTTCTCAGTGAACTTGACTTACATCATAAAATGGAAACATTGTCAAGGTGTGGGGTTTTGGAGTACCTGCCACCTAATAACTATTCAGAGAAAATACGCACATTAGTTTAGGTCTTTTTGTAACCTTTGTGACTTTCAAATCATATAGAAGGGCAGTCATTTCTATTGATTTATTTATGAAACTACAGTTATAATTTTCAAAAAATACGTATGTATAAAGAGGGATTATTGATTCTTTTTTTTTTAGGGATTATTGATTCTTAGTAGTGTTACCAAAAAAGAGTAAAGAGCAAATTTTAAGTTCATTCTTTTTCTCCCTAATACCTAAAAAAGGATGAATGAACATGAGCATTCATTCATTTATTCAACAAACTTTTATGGACGACCTATTATGGGCTAGGTACTGTGTTGAGCCCTGAAGCAAATATAAAGAAATAAATGTTCCCCCCATCCCCCATAAATGGGTAAATTAATGTCAAGGCTAAGTGAAGATTAAAACTACAGCATAAAGTAGAAGCAAGCAGCCCAAGTCACCAGGGAGCCTTAACTCCCGGTCAATGTCCTTCACATTCCTCTCGCTCGAAACTGTGTGGCTTCATTCAGTGCTTTTCGAAGACAGATAAAGCCCAAACAAGAAGATACTTCTACTGCCCTTTTCCTTCTATATACAGAAATGAGGGCTTGTTCTAACCTTAGATTCTCTCCCTCACCCACTTGGAAAGTAGTAGAATGGAGAGAGGGAATGAATTAATGAGGAACAATTTGTAAATCACTTGGGAAATGTTGACTGTTATAAAACAAAGGGGAAGTCCAAATAACTAATTTTAGAATCCGTCATTACTGTGCTTCATCTTTTTTTTTTTCTTGTTCTTATGCTCTAATTTTGCTTGGACTACAGTTTTGCACGTCAATGAATAAAAAGACAACATGTCCTCAGTCAGGTTGGAATGGTCATCGTTTCTCCATTACGACCAAGAGCAACAGTCCTTTTCTCTTTAGTCCTCTCCTCCTCCACCCATGTCAAGGCAAGTCCAGGGGAATGGGACCCCCACTTGATCCAGGAAGCCCCTTACCCCAAATCCCTTTGGGTCCTCTCCCCACCCCACCTCCCACACCACCTCCAGCTCCGCAATCCTGTGCTTCATCTTTTTCCCTTTGAAAAACAGGGGGGGAGATCATTCTTAGTAGCTATCAAGGGTATTTAAAAGAATTGTGGGGGAAAGGTAGTGTTCACAAAACTCTAGACATGCAAAGTGTATAAGGCCCAATGGTGCTAAGCTTTCCATGATTTCTGGTAGTGTCAAAGTAAAGGCCCTTTACCTGGCCAGTCTACCGTTTTGCTCTCCACTGTTGAAGGTAAAGAAAACACACCTGAAAGGAGATTGTTGTGTCTCAAATATATTAGGGACTCCGTGAATGACTATTGAAGCTGAAAGGATGAGTTGGTGTTTCAGAGTGCTTGATGTACTATAACAGGTGCTCAATGAAGTGCCTACTACATAATTAGGTATCTCAAAAACTCCATAAAATGTCTCTTAATTCTCAGATCTAGGGATTAACAGAAGAATTCCTCATTCAAACATGGTGCTCCCAATACATTGCAAGCAAATCTCATAGAAAACTGTGCGGCCTGAGAGGTTCAAAGAGAGGAGAAAGGTGAACAAAACCCTACCCACCCTCGCGAGGTTCAAAGAGAGAAGAAAGGTGAACAAAACCCTACCCACCCTCGCAGCTGGGTGCTCTGCCATGTGGCTTAATGTACATAAACTTGACCCCATACACAGCTGCCTAACTGGCTTCCAACTCCCTAGGCCCATCAAACCATCCCCCACAGAGCTCCCAGTGGTCTTTGAAAAAGTGGCATTATTTTTTATTATTTCACACCTTGCTTAAAATTCTTAAAATTCTTCAGTAAACACTAACATCTCTATCTTTTAACGGTCTATGAGGATCACCCTGATCTGGCTCTTACTACCACTCCAGCTTTTTTGTTGGCTGGCTGGTTGTTTTTTTTTTTTTTTTTTAAAGATTTTATTTATTTATTTGACAGAGAAAGACACAGCGAGAGAGGGAACACAAGCAGGGGGAGTAGGAGAGGGAGAAGCAGACTCGATCCAGGGACTCCAGGATCATGACCTGAGCCGAAGGCAGTCGCTTAACCAACTGAGCCACCCAGGCGCCCTGGCTGGTTGGTTTTTTTGGAGGGGCGGAGGGCTTTTTTTTCCCCCATGAGGTTCTGGTTTTCGCTGTGTTCAGGTCTTAGAAGCAACCCCCCTTCTCTCCTTTACCTTTAAGCCTCCGTGCTGGCACCTCCTCCTCCAGGAAGCCTAAGGCTGAGTCAGGTATCCCCCTTTCTTTCCCCAGCAATTACTCAGACTATCCTAGCCCTGCACCTCCAAGTTATTTTGTTATTATTTGGCTCCCTTCTAATGCTCAGTGCTCACTCATTCTGGCCCATTACTCACAGATTGGCACAGTCTGGCACATAGTGGGTGCTCAAGAGACTTTGAATAAATGAATGAATGCTGGATGACTGTGCATGAGAAAAAGTTGCAGCAGCCAAGTTAAGAATTAATGGCCTAAAGTGGCCCGAGTGCCTCCTTTCTACCTCGCCCCACAGGCCACTCTTAAGGGGGCTGTGATCGGAAGAGAGGTGCATTCTGGCCCCAAAGGGACATTGACCTTGAAACTTACGTGAACAGAATAGAGCTGAGAATTTAAGAGGTTAACATTTGGGGCGCCTGGGTGGCTCAGATGGTTAAGCATCTGCCTTCCTCTCAGGTGGAATCTCCAGGTCCTGGGATTGAGCTCAGCGGGGAGCCAGCTTCTCCCTCTGCTCCTCCCCTGTTTGTTCTCTCTCTCTCTCTCTCTCCCTCCCTCTCCCTCGGTCTCTCTCTCTCAAATGAATAAATAAAATCTTAAAAAAAAAAAGAGATTAACATTTTCTCTCAACTATTCATCAAGAAATAAGCCCAGCATATACCTGCAGAAATTCTCAACCCCACCACCAAGTTGTTAATGACAAAGGAGGGTGAACTGTCCCTAAGATTTTACAAGTTCAAAATATCTTTTTTTTTTAAGTTCAGACTATCTTTAATGTTTTGGGTTCTCTCTTTGAAGTTCTTGTAAATTTATCATTTTTTCCATAAAATAAAACAGATTTTTTGTAAATTACCTGCCAATTAAATGACTTAATTTCCCAACTCAAATATACACATCTGTTAGTCCAACTGATATTCCAGAAAGGGCCCCATATCTATTCTATAGCTTCCCATCCTTTTCCAACTCCCCCCCAGAGAAAACATTATGACATTATGGCTCCTCTTTCTATATTATATCCCTAAAAACCAAGTGTCAGCCATAATTCATGGGGGAGGAAAAAAAACCCTAGACTAAAAATGGAATAAAGATAACCTTCAGAAATAGAAAAATGGGGGGCCTGGGAGGGAGGACTTGTCCTCAGTATGAAGGCCACATAAAACTTCATACTTATAGATCCAATGATTCTAGAGTTACTCCATCTACCACCATCCCCATTCCCTTGAGAGCTCCCAGTGAATCCTAGCATTTCCGTAGCCATTACAGAAGAAAACAGTGACTACAGGTGATTTCTCTCTTGGCATCACTTCATACAAAAAAGAGTCATAAAGGGGGGCCTGGGTGGCTCAGTCGTTAAGTGTCTGCCTTCAGCTTGGGTCATGATCCCAGGTTCCTGGGATTGAGCCCAGCATTGGGCTCCCTGTTCGGTGGGAAGCCTGCTTCTTCCTCTCCCTCTCCCTCTCCCCTTACTTGTCTTCCCTCTCTCGCTCTCTCTCTTTCTGTCAAATAAATAAAATAAAATCCTTAAAAAAAAAACAAAAAAGTCATATATTTGCACATATGTGAAAAGATATTCAATACAGCACTCTTTGGAGTAGAAACAAAAAAACTGAAAACTTAAATGCCCATCAAGAAAGGACTAGTGAAATAAATGACACCACAGCCAGACAATGACCCATCACGCACAGTATCCCATAGCTATCAAGTAGAATGAGGTCGATCCTTGCTACACGTTCACCCATGCACTGCAAGAGCTTCAGAATGTGTGGTTCAAAGAAGAAAGCAGGGCACAGGACAGGTGTAATTCCTACTGAATCGAAAAAAGGGAGGAATATATATATTTATTATATATAGGATGACTCTGTAAAAATATACTAATGGTTCCCCTAGGGGGTAAAAAAACCCCTCCAGGGGTTACTGGAGGAGGGAGATTGACTTGTTATTATACACAAAAATTATATTGCTTAAATTTTTCACATAAACTTTTCAAAAAACCAAATTGTTTATATGTGTATTTGTACATGAACACCCACACTTTCAAAACAAAAGCTATCTAGAGGAAGTACAGGCAAAAGCAAAGAGGAAGGGCGAAGCCTGGCTCACTCTGCAAGCGCACTCCTGGCTTCCGGTACCACTGCCATTGCCTTGGCTGGTTTCTCAGTCCGGAAGGCATTGTGCTCTTTCAGGAAGAGCGTCACCAATGATGGAGGGGATGCAGGAAAGAGACCCTAACATAAAAATGCAGATCTTCTCCCAACATTCTTTGGATATTTATCTTCATGAATTATACTTTTAATTAAGGCATGTCTGAAAGTTTCTTTTTCCCTATGAACTTTTTTTTTGAGAGAGACAGAGAGAGAGCAAGTGTGAGCCAGGAAAGAGCAGCGGGAGAGAGAGAGGGAGAGAATCTTAAGCAGGCTCCATGCCTAGCACAGAGCCCGACACAGGGCTCCATCTCAGGACCCAGAGATCATGACCTGAGCTGAAATCAGGAATCAGACGCTTACCCAACTAGCCACCCAGGCGCCCCGCCCCTCCACAAACTTTAAAAGGCATCTCTACCTTCATTCCCCATGTTCAAAACAATTTGCATACGCTGCTAAGACTGAGGTCAAAGAAAATGTGAAGGACTCTTCCTCCACATTGAGTACCAATCCACCTTGACAATACGCATTCTTGGCAAGAAACTCTAGGGGAAAAGCCTGTTCACTCCTAGCCAAGCGGTCCAATTACACAGGGAGGAGTCCTTCTGATGACATAATGCTCATCATCAGCCCCACAACAACCTGGGAAGCATTCATTCCCAGTCCTTAACCCCTTAAATGAAATCAGACCAGTGTTCAAGCCAATCCATACCCAGGAGCCAAAAGGAATAAGTAAAGGAGTGAATGTTTTATTCTCTAGTGTTTAATAGAATACATAACAAGTCACATAATCAATGATTCATTACTTCACACACAGGGAGGAAAACAGTATCCAGTAGGTCTATTATACAACTGGTTGTGAACAGGGAGAACGAAAATCTCTAGAGCATTTAGATGGTTGAAGAAATTCTCACTTAAAGTTTGGGTTCGTCTGAATTGTCTTTTTTAAAATATAGAGGGATTTTTTTTCTTGGCTTTCTGTTTCATTAGAAAAGTCTGATAATCGTTATGATTTTTTTTCCTTGCCCTTCTATTTTGAGAAAATGGCTCAGTGATACGTATCACTTAGCATATAACGTTTTTAACAATTGCATAATCCCAGAGAGCTCTGTGGAAATCTTAGATTGTTTGGCAGATACAAGTTTTTCAGATGTAGGGAAAAATTTAAATAACATATAATTAACATCACAACGGACGTCTTAAACTTTTGTCATTAAATGTCACTAATGATGGGTGAGTGGTCACAAAGGAATTATCATCATTTGTATTCAATAATAATGGCAAAATTCACTTGCCTATAAAGTCACAAAGACAGTTGTATAATAGTTTACATTACAATGAATGTTCACATACCTCAAAATACATTTAAAATACAAAAAAAACTTGGCCTGTGGGGAAAAAAAACACAAAATGTATAAGGTGACAAGGATTCTTGATCACCTATTCATCATCCTACCACACAAGATTAAACTCTAAAGAGTCTGCTTGGATTTCTCCCATCTCAGTTTCAAGGTCCCCAGTAGAGAATCTAAATCTTCAAATTCAAAGATCTTTAAGATTTTTATTGTCCAAAATTGTGACAAAGAAAAGTTAACTTCAACATAACTTGTTTCGGGCTCTAGGAAACCTTGCATCAGGTACTATAGCCACTGAAAACCCACGAGTATTTTATTTATTCTCAAAAGACAGACTTATGTCATCTAAGAAAACTAATTCAGTTTTTAAATGAGTTATCATAAGGAAAAAACAAAAGAAATTCCAAAGGATTTACTCTGCTAAGTTTACAATAAAAAATATTCCTTTACTATTTTAGAAATTTAAGTCAGTTGAGTAAAGTACTTACAATTGAGACTATAAAAGAAATTCTTACAGAATTCAACCCCTCCAGTCAATACTTTTCTAAAATCTTGCACCACAATTTAGCATTTTTCATGTGGAGTACAAAATGTTTTGAATATTAGATTAGAATTTACATAATTTAAAAAGTAAAAAATTACCAAAGCTTCACCTTACATGGCTTCAATGTAATAACACTCCATGGAAAATTCCAATAAAAATTGGAATATGTTATGAGCATTGCCAGAATTCAGATTATGCATTTCCTCAGAGAAGCAATAGGCCCCATATATGGATCTGGTTTGAAAGAGAAGACAATTTTGGCTAGTCTTACAAATTTTCACTTTGCTCTCAATGCCAAAAAAAAAAACAAAAAACAAAAAACCACCACCACAAAAAAAAAAAACACAAGAATAAAAACAGTACTGAAAGGGAAAAAAAATTTCTAAGTCTCACACCTCCAAGGGGTATTTTCCACAACGTACAATTTGAAAAATTAGACTATGGTTCATGGTCTACATGTATTAAAAAACAGGCGACTTATCCAATACCTGGTGCAAAAGCATTAACGTGGTGCATGTGTTTTTAACCACCACTGTCAACAATTCTTTTTTTTTTTTAATGAAATTTGTTAAATCTCACGTCACTCCCTTGTACTCATGAACCAAATAGGCATTAAAGCCATGGTAAATGCACGCTACACTGGGTCAGCTTCCTGCAGTCATAATTATCTGAATCATTTATTAACATTCTCCCAGGTTATTTAAATGGTATCTTTGGAGGGCTTACTTGCATGGACCCTCGATATCCCATCCAAGCTCAGAGGTGACCACCGACACTCCAGCCCACTTTGCAGATTACCAAGGGTCCTTCTGTGGCCCATGGCACATGGAAGAGAGGGAACCCCAAAGTGCCCACGCTAAGTCACCTCACAGAGGATCCACCCAGCGTAGAATGAGTTTCCTACCCAGCCTTTACTTTGGGCTGGAAGTAGAATATTTTCATTTTTCGACAGCCGACCTTAAGAGGGGACAGTCATCCCTAGGAAAAGAAGTCAGTTAACGGTCCCTAACCATTTAAATTCCCAGTCTTTGACATAATGAAAGGGGTAGGGGAGCACTGCAGGGCAGCCAGGGTGTGTGGGGAAGTAAGATCCATAAGGCCAAAGAAGTGGAATAGCTCAACTCAAAGCTTTACGAGATAAAATTCATTAAGACTTGAGTGGCACAAACAAAACTTCAGCAGTTTCCCATGACTCCCGGAGTTGTGCAGGTTGAACAGGGAAAATCAGAATCCCAGAGTCTTGCCATCTGTCAGTGGATTTGATCTGTCCTAAAATGTTCTCAAGTATGTGCTTTCTGTCGCACAATCTAACAGAACACCATACAGTGTGGAGAAATCTCTGTGGCACTCTTCTGTCCAGAAAGCGACTTTGCTAAATTATTTCAGGCTTGGAACAGAGATAAGCTCTGTTGCATCACCTACTCTGAGAACACACCCAACATATAAGCAAACCCAACTTCCTGGATTTCTGCTTCCATTTCCCTTACAATTACAGTCTTCATACATAAAGCTAACTTTACCTTTCTAAAAATTTAACTCCAATGAAAAGACTTCAAATCTTTGTTTACCAATTGAAAAAAAAAAAAAGAATTAGTGGGTTAAAAATACAGGTACCTCGATCCTAAGTGGACAGTTAATGGACACATTATTAGTACATAACTAACAGCCAGGAAAAAAGTATAGAGCAAACTCAGTTTTAAAATTATGTATTTTTTCCTAACCCGGTGTCCCCAGAGACAAAGATCTAAGAAACTCATGAAAACATGTTGCTTTAGTATATACACCACCTGATGCACGTTACTGGGGGTAAATACAGGAAATCTTTTAGCATTAGTAAATGAATTAAAAAACTAAATGATTCATGTAAAATGTTTATATATGGTATATACAGATTGGATCACATGAGTCTAAGAATAAAACTGTTCCAATTCTTAGTATCTGTTATGGACATAGTAAGGTACAGTACAAGATTCATTTTTAAAAAGAAGAAAAAATAGCACTAATTTGAACACTGAAAACGACTCTTACAAAATCTTTAAAAACATACTTCAGAGAAACTGCTGAAACTAATGAAAAAGGAAAGGCTTCTCCGTCATCACAGAATATCCAAAGGAGCCACACAGCATGAAAGACAAGGATTGACTTCCCTTCACCTAAGGGGTAGACAGGATATGCAGTGGGAATTAATTCCGTGTTAGAGTAAAGGTATAAGGCAACCAGGTCTCCTTCTGTTTCTCTTGCATTTACCTAAAACACTATTTTATTGCCCAGCCCACTTGTAAGTACTTTTTCGCCTTCGTTTAAAAACATGTCATTGTACAGCTACCTACAGATGGGCAGCCCCTGGTGCTTCTATGGCTCTGCAGCTGTCACCCAAAAAGATTCCACCTTCATTTCAAACCATCTGCAGGAAAGAAATGGCATTTTCAGGATTTCGGGGTTTGCCCAGAAGTCAACATTGGCTGGGTTTGAAGAAAATACGGATTTTTAAGAAGAAGAGATCTTAAATTTAACCAAAATCAGACGATTTTGCTCGTTAATAGATCTTAAAATCAGGATTTATAATCAACAAGAAAATAAAGTTTAAAAAAAAACGAAACTAAAGTTCAAAAACTACTGGGTAACTCTTTGGTTAGGTTATGTAAGTATCAGCAACTTCTAAGTTTAGGACTCAAAACAGTTCATTAAACTGCCAGATAAGAGTGGATCTGTTATTAATGTTTATAAAATGCTTTGCACGTTTGTGTGCACTATTTTTTAAATGTGCGTGTACTCGAACGGATGGCACAAACTTCCACCTTTCAAATAATAAATGAATGTGTCTGCTCCTCCCTTCCCACCCCTTCACCCTCCTTCCTCCCTCCCCATCCCACCCCCCACAAGTCTTACAAGCTAAAGTCCTACTGCCATTCACTGCAAGAATACGGGCTTTCTTAATACCCACGGCGTGCATTACTACTACCCAGCTCCGTTTACAGTCACGGCCGGGTGACTTCCCGCAGTGCTTGGTGACCTGGGCTGTCTGGCCCTTGCCGGCGTTAGCACTCTTGCTCCCTCCCGCCAGGAAGGGCGGCCATGTCGACCAGTCGAGCTAAGCGCATCGCGCGCTGTAGCCAAGGAGAAAGGATGCCTCCTAACGCAGAAGAGTGACTTTCTACAAGTTTAAGCCACAGGCGAAGACCTTTCATTGTGCACGGAAGAGATACGATCCTTCATTGTGCCAGCACTAGATTCTTTTCCTACTTCTACCTATAACTTGTCAAAACTTTATTCATTTTGTAGTCACTGACCTGCCTACACGGGATCCTAATTCCAGGTCCAGAGTCTTCCATCCAGCCCTCTAAAACTCTACCTTTAAAGAGGGCCAAAAGGTTACGTAATGACCTTTTGAAACACTAACTATTCCCAGTGTTCTCAATTCTGATCTCTTAAGCCGCGAATGAGTCAAAAGGGCTTGGGATTTCAATCTTCTACACACTGGACAGGGTCCAATCAGGTTCTGAACAATTCTGCCATCCCCAGGTACTTGGTGACTTTGTGGCCACACTGCCCCCATTAGATCCAGACTGAAGGACAATCCAGGGGTGGGGTGGTTTGAGTCAGGGGGCAGAGGAAGCACTGGAGGGGGCTCTCTCGGTTAGCGGGGTCCAAAGAAGACGAAGAAGCCGAGAGGATTTGCGGCTGCAGGTTCTCAAGTGGGGGCGGGGGGGGGCGGTGAGTGGGCCTGGCCCAGCTACTAAAGGTGGGAGACGGGGGAATGGAAAGGCGTGGGATAGGAGGGGAGATCTACAATCCTCTCCTCGGCAGGAAGGAGCGGGGATGGGAGAGCTGGAGCCGCGAGGGGGTCTGGGGAGCTCACTCCCTGCAGAAGACGTACTCCGTGTAGCTGGTCCAGATCTTGTCCTCGCTCTGGTCGGTGCTGCTGGCGAAGGCGCAGGTGCCGGTGGAACTGCACGCCACCATGTGGAAGCCCGACTCGGACAGCTTGTCGAAGGCCTGCTCCAGGAAGTTGAACTTGAGGTAATAGCGCGAAGTGTAGCGCTCGGGAGGCCGGTCCGGGTCCCGGCTCTCGTTCAGGGTGTCGCCGAACACCTCCTTGGCCAGCGACGTCTTGCCGCACACGGTGATGCGTGCCACTCGCCGGAACTTGGCGTCCGCCTGCGCGTCCCGCCCGATAGTGTAGGAGCCGCGGTAGCCGATGGTGATGTAGCCCGAGCGCCGGCTGCCGTCCAACGACTGGGACGGCGTGAGCAGCGGGCCCGCCGCACCCCCGGACGGGCTGCGGCTAGCCAGCTCCAGCGTGGGCGACGGCGCCCCGGCCGACGAGCCCTCTTGCTGCTCGGGCTCCGCGTAGCCGAGCGGCAGCAGCTCGTCGCCCAGCGAGCCCTCCTTCTGCACCCCGCGCCGCGAGTGCGGCGGCGGCGGCCCGGGGCCGGGCTGCTGGGGCGCCCCGAGGCGGCGCACGAGCTCGGGCAGCTCGAAGTACTCGGCCTCGCGCTGCAGCCGGCTGCGCTCGGGGAAATAGTCGGGCAGCACGAGCTGCAAGTCCCGCAGGTAATCCAGGATGTAGCGGAAGAGGAAGCCGTCTCGGTCCAGAAAGAAGCGGCCTTTGCTGTCCCGGGCCAGCTCCTGCGGCTGCTGCTGCGTGAACATGCGCCAGAGCAGCGAGTCGGGCACCGACACCACCGTGCAGCGCCGGGTCACATACACCTGCCCCCCCACGTTCAGCTCCACGATATCGGGGAAGAGCGGCGGCTCCGCCGAGGAGGACGACGAGCCGCTGCCACCCCCGCCGCCGCCCCCGTTGGGTAATCCACGTGTGCTGTCCGCCAGAGCCATGGCAAAGAGGTGGCCGGTCTGGGGTGGTGGCAGGGAGCGGGGCCGCGCGCCGAAGCCGCCGCCGCCTTTCCCGGACGCTGGCTCAGCCCTGCGCTCCGGCCGCCGCCGCCGCCGCGAGCCGCGCAGAGTCCCCGAGAACCCCGGTGCGCTCGGCCCGCCTCACCCGCGCGCTCCAGGCGAGTGCCGGGTCTCGGCCCGCGCGCGGCTTAAGTAGAGCCGCCCGCTCCGGCGCCGCGGCGCGCTGGAGGCGGGGGCGGCTGCGGAGCGGCGGAGCCCTGCTCCCCCGGGCGGGCGGGCGGGGGAGGGGGGGACGGCGGAGCGGGGAATCGATTTGCATCCTAAACGCTGACGCCGCGCCCGGCTGCTGGCTCCACCCCGGCTCGCGCGCGTCGGGGGCGACCCGACTCCCCAGTCGCCCCACCTCCACCTCGCCGGGCCCGCGCTCGAACCCTTCCCGCTCCCGCCCAACTTTCTTCCCCTCCACGATGGACAGAGCCTGGGACGGGCCGCTTCGGAAGACGAGCTTCCTTCGGAGGGGCTGTCACGGCGCCCTCTCCCCTCCTAACCCCGCCTGGAAGGAGGACGTAAACTTTTCGGTTCCCCCTGCCCGGGCAGCAGCGAAGTGCGCGGCCGCCTCGGCCCGGTCGCCTCCGGAACTGGCCGCTTTAAACCCTGGGGTTGTGGCGCTGCCCTGGTCGGTTGTGGTGTTGCTGAAAGTCCTCAAGAGCCGCCAACAATCTGGAGGGAGGAAGGGGCCGCCCCAGTCCGGAGGCGACCAGATACTGTTGACGTTAACGACGAGCCTCGAAAAAGCCCGAGAAACAAAAAACTCACCTCACTCTTCAGCCATACAACTGTCACCGATAGTTGCTTTTCTGGGTGAAGAGGCAAACTCACTGGTTGAGAGACCTCAAGGTAGGAGGAAATGAGCTGCAGTGGCCACGGGAGAACTTGGGTGCGCTCAAGCAGTGCCTCGGTGGCGCGTTCCCCTGAGGGTGGAGGCCAGCCTGCCGGGCGAGCAGGGAGGCCGAAGTAACCGCTCCGCCTCCCGGGCCCTTTCAGCCTCCGCTGAATCTCGCCGCAAAACAAGGAGGTTTTGCGGATCTAACGTAATTTGGAAAAACCACCTTTCAGCCCCTGCGTGTTTCTCCTCCCAAAGGTCCTGGTGCGCCTGCTCTCTCGTGCGTGCACCGCGGTCCTTCCAGGCCGTCCTCTGTCTCAGGGCCTTTGTACTTGGGAAGGCCCTCTCTAGATCCCACCTGTGTTGTAACTCCTCCGTCCACATTTGCATTCGCGGGGCACGCGGCAGCCCGGAGCACTCCTTCTCCCGCACCGCCCCAAGCCTTCCCTGGCTTCCCAGGCCCAGGAGCCCTCTGGATTGCTCCCTCCACGTGCCAGCCTAACCAGGCCCAACACATTCTGAAATTTCGTATTTGTGGTGATTATCTGACCCTGACTTCGGAAAGTAAAATATAGCGCTACTGAGCACTACAGAACGAGGACAGAAGAGAGGGCGGTGAAGGATGTTAAGAAATCACCGCGTCGGGGCGCCTGGGTGGCTCAGTCGGTTAAGCGACTGCCTTCGGCTCAGGTCATGATCCTGGAGTCCCGGGATCGAGTCCCGCATCGGGCTCCCTGCTCGGCGGGGAGTCTGCTTCTCCCTCTGACCCTCCTCCCTCTCATGCTCTCTCTATCTCATTCTCTCTGTCTCAAATAAATAAATAAAATCTTAAAAAAAAAAAAGAAATCACCGCGTCAATGACTACGTGTTGTGCACCTCTATTTGCCAGCGCCAGATCGTGAAGAATGCAAGGTTGAATCGGATCCAGAGCGCTTTCCGTGTAGCCCAGTAGGCAAAGGGTCAGAAGTCTGAGCGGTTGTCAGATCAGTTTGAAGTACAGACCATCAGTCAGGATAAATCAGGGAAGATCTTTGTTCTCGGTAATGTTTACCCTTGTTGTAACTACCCAGTGAGCTTTACAGTCTTCCCATGGGTGTCATTTTTACTTTGAAATGTTTATGTCTGCTGAAACAATTATCTCATTCATGTCAGAGTGCTGAAATATGATCAAGCCCCAAACCAGCTCACTTAATTGCAAGTACAGACTTTGATACTGAATATATTTGACCGCGCTTGTTTTGGTTGTTCTTTGGGATAAATAATAGGTGACACACAAAGTTCCAAGTTCCAATGTTGAATTTCTAGATGGTTTTGCTACTATTTGGCATATCAGTGTCACGAGACTGACAAAACCAGTCTCTTTTCTATAAACCCCAGAAAAGCCTTCTTTCTGTACATATTTTTTTTTCAAAATCTTTTTTTTTTTTAAGATTTTATTTATTTATTTGAGAGAGAGAATGAGATAGAGAGAGCATGAGAGTGGGGAGGGTCAGAGGGAGAAGCAGACTCCCCGCTGAGCAGGGAGCCCAATGTGGGACTCAATCCCAGGACTCCAGGATCATGACCTGAGCCGAAGGCAGTCGCTTAACCGACTGAGCCACCCAGGCACCCTGTACATATTTTTATATCATTACTTTGTTCATTGTACCAGCAGATCCTTTCAGTTCTGCCTTTAAAATACTTCCAGACTATTAACAAGTTCTTCCCATCCCTCGCCCACCACCCGGGACCAAGCCACCCATCATCTCTTACCTGGATTATTGCATTACTGTCCGCTAACTGCATCCCCCTTTGTCCCCTACAATATTTTATCACCAGAACAAAAGGAGGAATCCTATTATAACCTAAATCAGATCATGTCTCTGTGCTCAAAGCCTCCCAGTGGCTTCCCACTTCACAAAAGAATGAAAAACAAACTCCTTTCATTGGCCTACAAGACTCTACAGGATTGGAGCTGCCCCCCTAGCACCTCTCCACCCTTCTGCTGCCACTCACCCAGCACTTTGCTGGCTTTAGCCACTTTAGGCTCCCCACTGTTTGCTCAGGACCTTTGCACTTCCTGTCCCCTTTGCTAAAAGGCTTACCCTCCCCCACCTTATCTTCCTCACCTTCTTCAAAACTCTGCAGCAAGCCCTTGATCACTTTATTTAATATAGCACAGCCCCACCCAAGCAGCTTCCCCTTCTGTTTTTTGTTTCCCTGCATTAGAATGCAAACTCCCAAGAGTTCAGGGAGTTTGCTTGATTCATTAGCACATACCCAGTGCCTAGAATAGGAGTGGCATATAATAGGCATATTCAATAAGTATCTGTTGCTCACTTGCTCATTTGACCAATATACATTAAGTGCCTTCTACTGTGTTCCAGGCAGTGTGTTAAAAAATAATCTCTGCCTTCTTGGAGCTTACAGTGTTGTAAGGAAGAGAGATAATAAGTATAGAGATAGGTAAGTCCACTTTAGGGAGAGATAAATGCCATGAAGTAAATAGAATTGTGAAATGAGATAGAGGGACTGAGAGTGGAGATACTACTTTGTATAGACTGGCCGGGAGGACCTCTCCATGAAGTGACATTTGAGCTGAATGACAAGAAAGAGAGAACCATGGGAAGTCCTGGAGGAAGAGCATTCCAGGCAGAGGGCAAAGCAAGTTAAAGGCATCTAAGTAAGGAATGAGCTTGGTACATTTCACAGTATAAGTTTATCTGTGGTTATCATCTGCTTGTATCTTGTGAATCTTCAAAGTACCCTTGAAGAGATCAGTATAAGCTCAAATGTGAGAGATACTGCATGCCTGCACACCAGCAGCATACTACCTTCAGTCTCTGCCAGCTGACATAACCCGTTCATCCACCACAAGCTAGTCCTACTGCAGGAAGCCATTGGTATTTCTTTATAGAAGTCTAGGTTGTGCATGAGGGGCATAATAATGAATGACACAGGTGATCTGAGACTGGAGAAATACTTTTCTGGCCAATTTGGTATGTTCTATTTCTTGTCTGTTGGTTAGTATTGTGAAATTCAAGAGGAAGTGTAATTGGGGAACTTTAGTGCTGGGACTTAAGGGCCTGCGTGTTTATAAGCGAAGGGAGGACCATAACTCTGGCTTGCATATGTTAAATATACTTAAGGTAAGGGAGGGGTTGGGAAATCGCCAGCTCTGTGTCTAATCTCAATCCAGTTTCTGGTGACGGGTAGATGGATGGTCATTGTTCCTTTGCAAGTGACTCTTTGGACTTTCCTAAATAAGAGACAGTGCTTTGTCCTTTTGTCCTGAAGTGTTAAGGTATGGGAAACATCTCTGACCTACATTCTCATCTGATTTGTATCTCCCCACCCACCACCTTCTCTTCCAGTCAACTTCCCACCCCACTGCGCCCCCCATGCACTTGGCAAATATTCTGCACACTAAAGATTTGAGCAAAGAAATGAGGATGGTTATGAGAAATATAAAGTTAAAAGGGGAGGAAGAGCTGGGTGAAATGAAGTGAGCACCTCGGAGGACTGAATGAATTTAACATAAACGATCAGTAAGCTGTAAAACACCCCCATTCAAATGTCAGAACCCCGATTTTCCACCGCCTGTCAGAGTGCCTGACAAGCCTTCACAATAAATACTGACGGAGTAAATGAATGGCAAAAACACTGAAATGAATGCTCTGAGGAAAGGGGAGAAGAGACAGAATCAGAAATTACCCCAAACAAATGTTTCGTTCATTTATCATCCTCCCAATGTGTGTGAATCCCTTCTGTACACAGCCTTTAAAATTCATTGACTTGTTGTTTTTCAGAAAAAGAAAAGAATTGGATGCTGAACTTGAAGTAAAGCAGGGAATAAAAGAGTCTTAATAAAGATCCAGTAAAATATACGCCAATATCTAATCCTTAAAAAGAGAGAGAAAATGTTAAATGAGGGACATGGCCAAAGTCTAGGACATGGCCTAGAAAATGAAGGAAATCCCAACATCACTATGATGTGACTTTTATAGTTAATAGAACCAAACACAGGAAAAAAAATTAATAATGTTGGAAATTTTTTAATTTTTAATTTCCATATCCTTATAAACAGTGTCTGAGACTTTTCCCAGAAACAAGTAATAATTGATATAACAGCAGGCTCCGTATAGCACTCACTATGTGCTGACCCTGTTAGATCCATCTATGCATTAGCACATTTCATCTATGAGGCTAGTACTATAACTACACAATTTTTAGAAGATCATATGAGCGGGCGCCTGGGTGGCTCAATTGGTTAAGCGACTGCCTTCGGCTCAGGTCATGGTCCCGGAGTCCTGGGATCAAGTCCCACATCGGGCTCCCGGCTCAGCGGGGAGCCTGCTTCTCCCTCTGACCCTCTCCCCTCTCATGCTGTTTCTCGCTCTCTCAAATAAATAAATAAATAAAAATCTTTAAAAAAAAAAAAATCATATGAGCAAATGAGTGGTGGAGCTGGGATTTGAACCGAGGCAATCTATCTTCAGAATTGATGCTTTTTTTTTTTTTTAAGATTTTATTTATCCATTTGAGAGAGAGAAAATGAGAGAGAGAGCATGAGAGGGGGAGGGTCAGAGGGAGAAGCAGACGCCCCACTGAGCAGGGAGCCCCAAAGCAGGACTCGATTCCGGGACTCCAGGATCATGACCTGAGCCGAAGGCACATGCTTAACCAACTGAGCCACCCAGGCGCCCCAGAATTGATGCTTTTAAATGCTGTCTTTTCTAGCTTCTCACTTCTACAAAAGCTTTACATATATGAAGGAAATCGGTTCTATTATTTTCCCCACTTTACTGATGAGGTACCCAAGGCAAAGAGAGGTTAGCTAACTTGACCAACATAATGCAGCTGTTTATCCCTGCCATGGGCAGAAATGGTGCTCTAGTGTCCCTGTACTTGTGAGCTCCTCGACTGGTGACCGAAAACTCAAAATAGCTGCTGTGAAAGAACTAGGATTAGGAAAGAGTGAAGTCCTTGGCTCTCACTTCTGCCTTCTATGGATAGCATAGTCTTGCCTCCAGGAGGCATCTCCAAGGACATATTTGAGCCCACAGACAGAATAGACCCACTATTGTCCTACTCTTCGCCCAACCCAGTCCTACACATGATAAATAAGATTTCATTCCTGGCCTTCTAAAATACCATAAAGGTTTGCAAAGTACCAACTCCTTAGTATGTTTACTCTGATCTCATTACTCTAGACAAGGATAAAGTGAGTTGGTGAAAAGTGCTGAGATCCAGGCTCCCACATTCCAAAGCAAGCAATATCCGCTGGTCTTCTGGGCCTTGTGGAATTGAACAAATGGATTCTACTGGTGGCTTTACATATCAAGCTGAGCACAGAAGTAACTGGACCTCACACACACGGGTGATTCTGGGATTTCTCACCAAGGCTAATTATTACATCACTGGTGTTTCCTAAGAACTTGAAGGCCTTGGTTTCAGACTGTGGGACTTCACCCGGAGGTTAACGATGAATGAGTTACCACATTCTATTCCAGTGCCCCACTGTTTTGAGGGCTTTCGTATTGTCAGCTTCACCTGATTATCACCACCGGGTCGGCAAGTGTCATTCAACAGTGTCCCAGATGCGGAAGGAAGCTCAGAAAGGTTAGATGACTTCCACTGCCCCCAGGCGGCAACAGAATGCAAACGGTGCCTCTCAGGGAGCTGGATGCAAGGCAGGGATGCCGACAGAGGCTTCGTGCGTGACTCGGCATTCAGTGCTCTTCCAGCTTTTCAGCAGCCCTGTCAAATCTACTCAATTTCATGCTCCACATGAGGATTGTCATTCAAAATAATCACCTTGGAGAGTATATGCTTATTTGGGAAATGTCAGAATCGCTCACCATTTTTGGCATATCTGTTAGGAATTTTCTTCAGAGCCAGTTTACACAAGAACATCATTGCGTTACTGTATACATATGCCAAATTTGGGGTCGATCTCTTTACAAGGCTATAAAGCAAGGCACCTCACTGCAGGACAGACCCACGTGTCTGAGAATAAATTAGGACAAAACCAGTTTTCATGAGCGTGAATCCAAGGTGACGATTATCAGGTATTCACCTTTTGACACTGGGCTTTAAGGATCTCATCCCCGGAGTTCTCTATATGCTGAATAGTATTGAGGTTAGGTTTTGCAGAAAGAAGAAGGGCTGATTCAACCGCAGAGATTTTAATATGTGGTTCCAGGAAGTCTGCATTTTTCACTGTGAGGTTTGGACAAGAAGCCAAGCCACTGGCTAGACTGTAATGGGCAACTTCTTATATAATTGTAAGATCATTTGTTTGATATAATTAAGTGAGGGGAGGGACCTTTCCCTAATTTGCTTTCCAGTTACTGCGGAAATATGCATGATATTTCACAGTAAGGAAATGGCCTCAAACTCTACAAAACTTTAAATTGATATTGCCCATTATGATTTATGTTTAGAAAATAGGTTTCTTTTCCTCAAGTATATGAAAAATCATACACTTTGGAGTTGGATGAACCTGTACGCTTCTCCTGGCTTTGTTATTTAAAATGTAAGATTTGGGGCAAAATTATTTAAATATTGTGAACTTCAGCTCTTTATCTTAAAATAGAGCAAAAATGCCAGACTCTTGTGAGATTAAATATGATAGAAAGCACTGCATTTCACAGTGTCTGGCACATAATGGGCACATCATAAACATCAGTTGCTGCTGACACCTTCCTGTTCCTGTCTCCATCCCGCTTCTATAATCCCAACAGTTCCTGGCTAAATGTGCTCACCTCGAGAGTTTTATTACTTTGTCTCTTGGCTGACCTCTCTAGTAGTATTAGTAGTGTCTAAAATGGGCAAGGTAAATGGCATTTCATCTGCTGTTCCCTCTTCTTCCCAGAAGTCAGTCATTTCCAACATAAATTTGCTCTCTGGTTCAAGGATTTAGTCAAAATCTAGGCAGTTTGGAACTTTCAGTTTCAGGGCTTGTCATCCCAGACTTTGCAACTCAGGTGAACAATTAATAAAATAGCTTAGTTTTATTCCGAACTAGAAGTTCAGCCACTGGCAACACCTGGGAGGAAGAGTCTAGGTAGCGGTGGGCAGAGGTAAGGTGGCATAAAGGGAGTCTAAGGAAACTCCAGGTGTCCTGAAAATCCAAAGACGGTGACTTCCTCTCTGTGCCCAACCCAGAAGCCTAAGCCCGGAAGTGATGAAGAACCAGGCCTAAAGAGGGCAGGGCAGCAAGAGTACCAATTCAAATGGCACCTATGGTGTTTCCCTGCAGCGCCCATGGTATGGCGGACCCACAAGAGGCAAAACACGTGTGTACCCTGTAAAGGAAACTGAAGTTTTACATCGATTGTAGCAGACATTACTGGAAGAGATATCAACAATGTAACAGAAGTTACATTGCATTCTTTACATTGCATTCAACATCCCTTTAAATATTTATAAAGTGATCTTGTTGGAAGCCACAGTAGCTCCAGAGGTCAATGGCCCATGAGAATCTGCACAATATCAGAAAGACTGGCCACCAGGGGGGCCGTTGGGAGTTTCATGTGTCACACAGGAACACTATAGAGAGGGAAGATACCTTCCTGTGTCAGTCAGCGCGCTCCAAAAGAAAAGAACCAATAGGATGGATGTCTAGATCTATGTATCTATATCTAAATATCTATCATTCGAAAGATAAAGAAAACGATTGATTTTAATGAATTAGCTCACATGATTATGAGGGCTGGTAAGCCCCAAATTTTTGTAGAGCCGGCAGCCTGGAGTCCCAAGCCTTGAGATGGAATTCCTTCTTCTTTGGGAAACCTCAGTGTTTGGTTCTTTGACCTTCCATTGATTGGATGAGGCCCATCTACATTATGGAAGATAATCTCCTTTACTTAAAACCGAATAATTGTACATGTTAATCACATCTTCAAAACACCTTTGCAGCAACGCTGGACCAGTGTTTGACTAAACAACTGGACACCATAGGCTAGCCAAGTTGACACAAAAAATGAACCACCACACCTTCCAAATAGTGTCATAGTACGTGAAACTGAGCTTCTTTTGAAGAAAGATGGCTGTCCATCAGCAAGAAGCCACAGCTTCATAAGCTATAAAGAACTGAAACTACAGGCATGTTAGTGAAAGAGCATCTGCAACTACAAGTTTAGCCCCCTTAGTCACTTGTTCTTATGATCAGGTGCTCTTCAGACAGACTTGTGGAGTCCAAGCTGTTTGTGAAGAGATGAGCCCCAGTGGTCTCACCGTCAGCTGTGTAGCTTAGGGACAGGAGGAAACCCTCTACTGCATTTACAGGCCATAAACCCAGGTGAAGTATGTGTGTGGATACATTGCACTGTATCTAAATGCTCATTTCTTAATGAAGATATTCTTTATTATTAATTCCTCTATTATGTATCATTTATTTATGACTCTGTTAAGGAGGCATAACGAGATCACAGGGGAAGAAAGCATTTCATAACTAATATGACAATGCCCAGTCCCCTCCAAAAATCACTTTTCACACCCACCTGTGTACCTTTCTATGTCTTCAGTCTCTAGGCTGTATATGAACAGAGTGGTGAAGGATTGACCTTTTCTACCCATGAATGAGAGACAAACAATGTTGTTCAGCCTTCCAAGGAGAGAGAAAAGATAGTTCCCAGAAAGTAAAGACTAGAAACTTGACCTCCTCCTCTAAAAAATTCCAGAATGGATTATTAAATAGATTGTTCATGGACTTTTTAGAGAGAGAACTGACCTCTGGAAACAATAACAGCTCACTTTCACTAAGTCATCTCTAACAAAACACTTTTCCTTCTTGGGCTGCATTGCTAATCTCATGCAATGTAGTAATACTGTATCACAGTATACTATATTTTTACAAGATATTTGACAGCTCAATCATAATGTCTTTTTGGACAATTTAGGGAGAGAGGCTGGATTTTAATATCAATTACATGGGCCCATTGTTGGTAACACAGGTCTATTCAAGATTGATGATGAATGGAACAATGTCAAACTGAAGAGAAAGGAGTAGAAACAAGGTTCTGTTTTAGCTGTTTTCTACTCAACTTTTATCAGCAAATTAAATGAATATGTGAGAATCATGTTAACAAAATTTATAGATGACGCATATCTTGCTGGGCTTACTAATCCAACAAATACGGAATTAACATTCAAAATCATCCACATAGGCTTCAGTAACAAAAAGAAACAAGAGAGAAAGTAATAGGGATCAATGTATATCATACAGTTGCTTAAGATGCAGCTTAGCAGAAGTTCATGTGAAAAATTATCTGGGACTCTGCATCAATTGCAAGTTCAAGAAACCAATAAGAAATAAATAAATAAAATCTTAAAAAAAAAAAAAGAAGCCAATAAGATGGAATATCTGTAACACACACACAGAGACACACCAAATACAATAGCTTTTAAAAGTTGGAAAGAACTCTAGAAATTATTCAAATCAAATCCCTCATTCTCCAGAGAAAAGCTGAACGTGCAATCAGAGAAACACAATAACTGATAGGAAAATCGGTATTTATGTCTTACTGTAGACATCACAATCGAGTTGTTTTTCTTGTCTTGATTTGCATTTCCCTGATGACTAGTGATGTTGAGCACCTTTCATATACCTTTTCATTGGCCATCTGGATGTCTTCTTTGGAAAAATATTCAATTCTTTGGCGCACTTTTTAGTCGAGTTACTTGTTTTCTTGCTATTAGGGTACAGAAGTTTCTTATGTATTTTGGATATTAAGCCCATATCGGATATATGATTTGCAAATATTTTCATCCATTCCATAGGTTGCCTTTTCATTTTGTTGATTGTTCCCTTTTCTGTGCAGAAGCTTTTTAGTTTGATATAGTCCCACCTGTCTATTTTTTCTTGTATTATCTAAATATCCATTGATGGATGAATAGATAAAGAAAATGGTATATATATAAAATGAAATGAAATGAAATATTACTCAGCCTTAGAAAAAGAAGGAAATCATGCCATTGGGACATGGATGAGCCTGGAGGACATTATGCTAAGTGAAATAAGCTAGACACAAAAGGACAAATACTACATGATATCACTTACATAGTCAAACTCATAGAAACGGAGCAGAATAGTGGTTCCTAGGGGCTGGGAGTAGGGAGGAACAGAGAGGTATTAGTCAAAGGGCACAAAGTTTGGTTATACAAGATGAATAAGTCCTCAGAGATCTACAGTACTGTATAGTGCCTATAGTTAACAATACCATGTCATGTACTCAAAATTTTGCTAAGAGTGTAGGTCTGATGTTGTGTTATCACAAATAATAATAACAATAAAGAAAGAAAAAGTTATTTCCATTGGCAAAGGTTATTCCAAAGAGTGTAAGCAAGATTTTGAGGAATCCAAAAACAATAGAACGGCAAGACTTTTTTTAGTTTAGCCGAGAATATAGTAGAATCGCCTAGAAGGGAGTACTATTTGAGGCAGCATGGCAGTGGTAGTCTTCCCAACACCAAACAGCAAAACTAGGTTCTACAGGTAGAAGTTAAAACGGAAAAGTTTGGGTTTAGCTCATGAAAACCTTTTGAACAACTGAAACCACCCATTGATGGGAAATCCCACTTCAACAAGAACTGTGTTCCCATTCCTGCAGTAGATCCAAGCTGTAGGCCCACTGAAGACAAGTGACATAAAAGGGATTCATAATTTGAGTTAAGAAGCTGCACTAGATGATATACTTCCTTTCTATTTTTTTTTTTTTTTTTAAGATTTATTTATTTGACACAGAGAGAGAGAGAGCACAAGTAGGCAGAGCGGCAGGCAGAGGGAGAGAGAGAAGCAGGCTTCCCGCCGAGCAGGGAGCCCGATGCGGGGCTCGATCCCAGGACCCCGAGACTGTGACCTGAGCTGAAGGCAGATGCTTAACCAACTGAGCCGCCCAGGCGCCCCTTCCTTTCTATTTCTAAGATTCTATCATTTCAGAGAACTGCCTCACCAACTTCTTATGCAAAAGTAAACAGGTTTTTTTTTTCTAATCTCCTCTCCCATTTTCAGGGATCAAACCGTGATTTAACACCTCTAATTTTAGAGAACTTACAATCATAATCAATAGCTAATATGTCTTATACATTCCCCATGTGCCAGGATACATGGCAAACAGTAGACCAATGATGCCTTAAATGTCCGCATACCCAGTGATTACCAGATTGGGAAAAAAAAAAAAAAAAAGGCAGAATTTTCTTCTTGTTGTTAAATCTTTGACTAAATGTGAGGCAATACTCTCATTATTATCAAATATTTCCAAAGTGTTTTATAATCATTTTTATTCATTTACTTAAATAAATCCAACCATACAAGTATAACAAGTGAACATTTACTAATAAATCTACTTTTATAAGTACATTACAGTGGAAGTAAAAACCTATTAAATAATATGGTGCCAATCCACATAATTTAAATCATTTTATTGCACAAATTGATATTTTAATTATATTGGTTTCTCACCTGTTCATTCTACTAAAATCTTTTTTTTTTTTTAAGATTTTATTTATTTGATAGAGACAGAGAGAGGGAGAGCACAAGCAAGTGGAGTGGCAAGCAGAGGGAGAAGGAGAAGCAGGCTCCCCGCTGAGGAAGGAGCCCGATGTGGGGCTCAATCCCAGGACCCTGGGATCATGACCTGAGCCGAAGGCAGCTGCTTAACCGACTGAGCCACCCAGGCTCCCCTCATTCTACTAAAATCTTATATTATTGAGCCCTTATGCTGGACAAAAACTGAGGCAATCATTATGTATTTGGCAAAAGCCATAGAATTATACAACGCAGAGTAAATCCTAATGTAAAATATGGACTTCAGTTTAAACTAATGTATCTATCGGGGTGCCCTCTCCCACTCCCTCTGCTTGTGTTCCCTCTCTTGCTGTGTCTCTCTCTCAAATAAATAAAATCTTAAAAATAAATAAATAAACTAATGTATCCATCGATTGTCACATCAATTGTAACAAATACACTACACCAAAGGAAAACACAGAAGAAACCTCGGAGGTGGGGAGTATATGGGAACTCTTTGTACTCTCTATCCATTTTTTCTGTAAACCTAAAACTGCTCTAAGAAATGAAGTCCGGTAATTTAAAAAAAAAAAAAAATTGAAGCAGTTAGGGGCCCCTGGGTGGCTCAGTCGGTTGAGCCTCTGCCTTTGGCTCAGGTCATGATCCTGGAGTCCCAGGGTCAAGCCCCACATCAGGCTCCCCACTCAGTGGGGAGTCTGCTTCTCCCTCTGACCCTCCCCCTTCTCATGCCCTCTCTCTCTCTCTCAAATAAATAAATAAAATCTTTAAAAAGTAAAATAAAAATTGAAGCAGTTAAACTTTCACCAGCCCTTTGATTATTTACGCTTAAGCCATGCCCCCAAAGGGTCTATCACTCTACATTTATCACTGTTTGCAAATATCTCAGCCATAGAAATATAGCGATACTAAAGATAGAAAGAAGCAGCTTTCATTTATCTCAGGAATTGTCCCAATGTGTGACGTCATCACAATCTGGAAGCTTAGCTTTCATCTACCCAATTTAACACAGGACCAGGTGTTTTTAATATATCCCAAGGAGAGTGGGAGAGTTCTTCCATGAATTTTATACATATTTGGACTATCCAATCCCTTTTCCTGATAGAATCTCCATCATCCTTCCAATTCTTCTAGCCCTCTAGTTAGATGTTGTATCAGCCCATCCCAATCTGCCCCAAGTATCCGTGCTGTTTGGACAGTGGAAGAAGCGGGTCTCCAGGCATTGCGTTTCTACCACGTGTAAGGCCCTGCGCTGTGTTCTGAGGATACAGCTGTGTGCAAGGCAAGCAGCCTTCTAACCTCAGCAGAGAAGGCAAACATTACATGAATTTTACAATAAATAAACAACCCTCTGTTTATCACATTCACAGTGTCCATGCAAGAAATATCGATTGAATGAATGAATGAATTCAACTGATTAAGAACCTGGATTCAGTTTAACGTTTCCTTTCTACCTACTACCTACAAAACATTTTTCTAAGAAAAAATAATAGCATAGACAGAATAACGTATGCATATCCAAACCGCTTAAACTGAAGATGTTTAAAACATTGGTATAATCACTTAGTTGATGCCCTAAGTTTCAAATAAGCCTTTTTTTTTTTAATTTAAGAGGAATATTTTTCCCTAGTTACTAGCAGCTTCAAGTGACCAGATGATTATCCTGCCTGTTTTCTCAGAGCACCCCAGGAAGACTGACTATGTGTATTAGGTATTTAAATGTTCTGATCAAACCTTCAGATATTCAGTTCAGAGGAGTAGTGAGGGAACCGTCTGTCTGTCCTATCAGCAGGATAAGGCAATAGCCACGCACCCTGTACAAGAACATCAAAAGGCTTATGTGTTTGTTTGGTTTTTCTGCCAGCTACTTTCAGCTACTCAGGTGAGGCTCGGAGTTGGATGTACCCAGGGAGGGAGTGGACGCATCCAAGTGGTGCAAGGAAGGAAATGGGGACGTGAGTGGGGCCTTCTCAAAATAGCACTTAAAGACATGGGATTACACTTCACTATTCTTTTCTCCTCAAAGGAGGAGTTCAGGGAGCCAATAGAGCATATAATGGGGTTTCTAACCAAGAGAGAATAATGGAAAGATCATTTCCCACCTCTCGCTTTTGCTGTCTCTCAGTGTGTCTCTAGCCTCCTTTATTAACACGACACGCCTGGATCCTGCCACTTCGGGTCTACCGGAAGAACAGAGCCTTTTCGGCTTCCCCTGGATTAATCAATATTCCTTTCACTTCAATTCTCTTTCGACCTTCAAAAGTAACCTTTGTGGGTGACTTGTACTCTTGCTGGTGTGAAAGGGGCTGAATTGCTGGATTTGCTCATCATGCTATTTCTATTTCTGTCTATGGAAACCCTAAAATCCTATCTCCAAAGTTAAAACAAAAAGCAGGTCCTTATTCCTCTAATCAAAATAGTTCCTTGAGAGGGAAACAAGACTCAAGAGATACGAGTAAAACAAAAACCAGTGTCGATTATATTTCCAATGACCCAATTACAATGAGATGTTCTGGTAACCCAGAGGAAGGCAAGCACCTGTCCCAGGTGTCCCGCCCAACACTCCCACATCAATCTCTTTGGCCCAAACTCAGTCATGTGGCCACATCCTGCCTGCAGGACTACCAGGTGATGGACAGCACAGCCACCGACAAGTTCAAGAACACATCTATCCAGACAGTGGAACATTTTTGTCCACTTAGTCTCAAGGCATGTGAAAGTCACCAAAGGATCCTTCTATTCATATTTGTCATCCTGCTCAAATGAAAGAGGATCCCAGGAGCTGTCATTATGCCAATTCTCTGCTTACGAATCTGACTCTCCTTCTCTTCCTTGCCAGCCCCACTTCACCCTAAACTTCAAGCCTTCACAACATAGAGGCCAGTCCATTTTATTTTTGTATCTGAAATACATAAGCTTGCTCAATAAAAGTTTGCACGAATGAGTCAGTGAGTGGATGGGTGAATCTGAGGGAAGACGTGAAGAAATACGTTCCAAGTATCGAATTTGCCCAATTGGCTTATTTTGGTTTTTTTTCAATCACAATTTATTTAGCTTTTAATTTTTTCCCACCTCAAATTGTTTATCCGGGACGCCTGGGTGGCTCAGTCGGCTGGGCGTCTGCCTTCAGCTCAGGTCATGATCCCAGGATCCTGGGATCGAGTCCCGCATTGGGCTCCCCGCTCAGCGGGAAGCTTGCTTCTCCCTCTGCCTCTGTCGCTCTCTCTGCTTGTGCTCTCTGTCTCTTTCTCTCTGACAAATAAATAAAATCTTTAAAAAAAAAAAGAAAGAAAAGAAATTGTTTCTCCATTGGAAAGGGAAATTTTTAAAATTTTAAGATTTAGAATTGCTGAATTTTCAATCCGATGCCTTGATAAAACCTTTTCTCAAAAAGGTCCAGTGGACATAAATAGGAGGGTGGTTTATGTCCTCTTTATCTTCAAAAATGTTTACGATGTGCTTATCCACAAACACTGGGTGGGAGAAATCCTTCCAGAAAAGCTAAACAAACAGGGATCCTATCAACTACTTATCATCTATCTCAAGATATTTAGCATGAGACTATAAACAGATTCCATACATTTTCCTCCTTCACAGATACAGATCAATAATAAGGCCTTTGGGTGATTTGTAATATATAAATAATAACTTCAAGTTTTGTGTTTTTTATTATCTCACATGTAAAATTGTTTAGATATTATAATATAACACCTTTCTGGGGAGGAATCATGGGCATGTCAACTGTCTTTTTAATGACATTATAACCCTAGGGATGCCTGGGTGGCTCAGTCGTTAAGCATCTGCCTTCGGCTCAGGTCATGATCCCAGGGTCCTGGGATGGAGTCCCAGATTGGGCTCCTTGCTCAGCGAGAAGCCTGCTTCTCCCTCTCTGCTGCTCCCCCTGCTTGTGCTCTCTCTCTCTCTCTCTCTGACAAATAAATAAATTAAAATCTTTAAAAAAAATGAGATTATAACCCCATAGCTTCCTTTCATTAATATGAATTAATAGCAACTAGAAGTATTGATAGTCTAGTTTTCTGAGATGTGGTATGGGGTGATACTGCAGAAAGCAGGGATAAGCTTCACTTTCTACAAAATGTTGAATGCTTGGCCAACCACTTTCAAAATACTGTATTGTTACACTGATGAGTAAATATGCAAGGTGAAGTTTTAGCTTGCGTTTAAATAGCGGTCAGGAAACAAAGGACTCAGTTGGTTTTGCATCTATCTTGCTTTTGAGCCTGGAGATACGTATGTGATGGAGGAAGAGTAGCACCTAGTGGTGCAAAGTATCAGCTGCACCCACCAAGTAGCTGACTGGAAGTGTTGCACAAAGTAGTTCAGCCACATTTTAGAAAAATGCATTTTGTATTTCAGGCATTTTAAATGCTGGCATCTTCGATTCCTCAGATGGGTGTTTATCATGTCAATTACAGATCTGAGTCAACTTTATATGCTTGAATATTTCCAGATAAAATGTAGAGATGATCAATATATCCAAGAATTTAGAAAAAGATACTAGGGGTACCTACAAGACTCAGTCAGTTAGGTGTCGGACACTTCATCTTGGCTCAATTCTTGATCTCAGGATTTTGAGTTCAGGTCCCATGTTGGGCATGGAGCTTACTTTGAAAAAAAAAAAAAAAAGACCCTAAACTTTCCAAACATTTCACAGGTACCTAAAGTTTGTATGGTAAAAGGTGCAGGTTAAAATAGTATATTTCTTAGATGACCTCAGATTTTATTTAACAATTATCTATCTAAGTCTACTAGTACATTTGAGCAAAAGAATATTGCTTTCTTAATCAATGAGTTAGTATTTCACTGAGATTATTTGAAGAACTTGAAAGTACTTTTTTTTTTTAAGATTTATTTCTTTATTTGAGAGAAAGAGCAGGGAGAGGGGCAGGAGGAGAGGGTCCTCAAGCAGACTCCCCATGGTGCTCGATCCCAGGACCCTGAGATCATGACCTAAGCCGAAATCAAGAGTCAGACATTTAACCGACTAAGCCACCCAGGTGCCCCGAAAGTACATTTAAATAGCTATTCTGAAATTCTCTTTTCTTTCAGTGGTGGATAAGCATAACAGTATTTTACACCCTTTGGACATACAATAAATTAATAATTGAGGATTAAAAACTTGTATAATGGAAACTAATTTTAATTATATAGCTTAGAGTTAGGTTGACATTGACAGAGATAAAGAGAAAATGTTGGTAAAATTATGAATAATCATTTGTGTATACCTTTATTCCTAAATTAAATATAAATTCAACTCAAATTTTATTCCCTAATGGGGTATAATCATAAGAGTACATCATTTGTCCATGAGACCCTTATAGGAAAAGACAGAATCGTGAAATTCAAATTGCACTTACATAAACATTTTGTTTTGATTCCCCAGGCTTTTTCTAGTAGCAGACACCCCACCCACCCACCCACACACACACACACACACACACACACACTCTCTCTCTCTCACACACACTCAGGCCAATCATCATATCCCATTGGCCTTTGGGATTATTCCAAGGTTGTCCATTCAAAGTGTAGCTTCCAGCAGAGATATCTTCAACCAAAGCTGGAAGGGAAGTCCCTTCTTTCCCCTTAGGTGGGCAACTGTAAGGGGCAATGCTCCAGCCATAAGAAGCTTCTTGCAGCAGAAAATGAAGTCAAATAACAAGACAAATAGCCCTTAAGGCATGAGTCTCTCGTTCTGGTTGCTGAGGTCTCTGGCTCCTGTTTTAAGTTCCTGTTTCTCTTCCCCAGTTTCTCTTCCCATAAATCTCTTTGAGACAAAATCTACTTTGAGATATGTTTCTGCAACCTGAAGAGAACTGACTCATACTGCATTTCTAAAATAAGGTGTAGCTCTGCTCATGCTACCACCCTGGTCAGAAAATCTCCATTGCTCTCCATTGCTTGAAAAATAATCTCCAAGCACTTCTGGCTTTGTGATTTGGCTCTAATCTACCTTTCCAGCCTCATCTCATTCAATCTAGTGAAACTGAATTATTCCTTATTTCTTCAAAACACCTATGATTTATGCTTATTCACTCTGCCCCAGGAAAATCATTTTCTATCTCCAGACACCCCAGTTTCCACCTTCTGAATTTGTATCCACTTTTAAGATCAACCACAAATGACTCATCTTCTATAAACCCTTCCTCGTTACTCCATGAATCAGTTAAGGTGAGGGTCCACTGCCTATAAATGAAAATCTAAAATTATAATGGTTTAAAGAAGTGAGAAATTTAATTCTTGCTCACTTTGTAAAAGGAGCCTGGAGGTAGGCATTCCTGGACTGTTACAGCGACAGCATGGACATCAATGTAATAGTGTTCTATGTGTTCTATGCTACATAACAAACTAGCACTAACTCAACAGCTTGAAACAACACACTTTTATTATCTCACAGTGTCTGTGAGTGAAGAGTCTGACTTTGGCTTAGCTGGGTGGCCTCATAAGGCTGAAATCAAGGTGTCAGCTGGGCTGCATTGTCATCAGGAGACTAGGGGGACAATCCACTTCTAAGCTCCCTCAGAATTGAATTGTTGGCAGAGTTCATTTCTTTGTGGCTGGAACCTTTGTGGAGTATTACTTTTTCAAGACCAGCAACTGAAAAAAAAGAGTCTCTGCTGCTTGGAATCTCTGAATTCAGGGAAGGCATAGGCCCTCTTTTAAAGATTCCCCTGATTAGGGCCAGTCTACCCAGAATAATCTCCCTTCTGATGAACTCAAAGTCAACTGATTAGGGACCTTAATTACATCTACAAAATCTTTCACCCTTGCCATATAATGAAGTGTCACTGTGGGAGTGATAGCCCATCTCCTGTGCCATGTCCCACTGATTAGAAGAAGCAAGTCACGGGTTTCATCCTAACCCAATGGGAGGGGATTCTATAAGGGCATGACTCATCAGGGGCTACTTAGTATTGTCCACACAAGCAGGGACCTGGGTCCTCAAGTTTTCTGCTCTACCCCATCACTAGGTTCCATCCTCAAGTTCCCCTCATGACGGAAGAAGGTGCTAAAGCTCTACCCATCATGTCCTCCTAACACACTACAGAGATGAGGAAAGAAAGTGTATTCCTCCTACCTGAGTCAGTTGCCGGTAAGCAGAAGTCCCACATGTTCACTTAAATCTCTTTAGCCTCGGCTGCTGGCAATAAGAAGAGCATTATCTGTAAAGGAGTTATTAAGAAGCAATAAATTGCTTTAAGTCCGTTTTTACACCCTTTGATGTAAAGTTAAAGTTACTTAACTTTAAAGTTAAGTCTTAAAGTCAGCCTGCTTTTTATTGTTACCATCTACCAGCAAGTCTAAACAATTCAGTGATAGAATACTCCTTCCCAAAAAACATTTTGTTGGTGGTCTAAATTCTAAACAATTGGTGTGATTATGGTTGAGTTTTAAATAATATACATGGGGCGCCTGGGTGGCTCAGTCGGTTACATGTCTGCCTTCAGCTCAGGTCATGATCTCAGGGTCCTGGGATAGAGCCCCACCTCTGGGTGGCTCCCCGCTTAGCGGGGAGTCTGCTTCTGCCCCTCCACCCTCATGCTCTCGCTCTCTCTCTCTAAGAAATAAAATCTTGAAAAAAAAAAATATATGTGCAAGTTTCAAATTAACAGTTTAATTATTACTTATCCTCCACTGAGTATTCTACTTGGAAATTAATTCAAAGAACTCCCCACTTACCTCCCCTCACACGAGAACTGGTCTATTTCAAGAGTACATTCATATGCTTTAGAATCTTCCAACTCCCGGGATACCTGGGTGGCTCAGTCGGTTGAGCCTCTCTGCCTTCAGCTCAGGTCATGATCTCAGAGTCCTGGGATCGAGTCCCCGTATTGGGCTCCCTGCTCAGTGGGAATCCTGCTTCTCCCTCTCCTCCCGACCTGTGCTCTCTGTCACTCTGGCTCTCTCTCTCAAATAAATAATTAAAATCTTAAAAAAAGAAAAAAAAAAGACTCTTCCAACTCCCCTCCAGGCAGTTTGTGCCTTCAGCTCCAGTGGAACGACACATCCCTGCATTGAAACGGCAGATTCCAAGTAAACAATGATAGTACAGGAAAGAAATAGAAATGGAATTACTTCAATTCTTTCATTCTATGTAACTGCTCAGAGTTGTTATTTTGTGTTTAAATTTAAAACGCAAAGAGAGAGTGCAAACTGAGAGGTGTACTGTTTTTGTTTGGTGACTGCAAATTTTAACTTATGTATGAAATGTATGAAATATTTCACTTCACGGTGATGATTTAAAATTAAAGTTGTTTTTTTTTTTCAAGTAGGCTCTACGCCCAACGTGGGGCTCGAACTCACGGGTCCGAGATAGAGTGGCATGCTTCACCCACTGAGCCAGCCAGGCGTCCCTTTCTTCTTTTTTAATTGTTAGTTATTTCTAAACTAAAGAACAAATTCAAAAAATGAAACATCACGTCAGTGGTCAATTTAGTAGGTGCTTAATTTTTGCAGATGTTTTGGTTTTATTAAATTTTGTTTAACTTTTATTAACTTTATTAGTTACTATAATGTCATCCATGACTATGACAATTATGCAGATTAATGGGTTTTTTTCTATTTCATTATTCCGGACATATCTATGGAGCTCAATGACCTTGACCTATCTTTCTAGAAAATAAGTATAATGACTAACTACAGAACTGAAGTAGCATGCTTTGCTGAACCCAGTTTTGAGATGGAGAGATCTCAACTTCCTATACTTCTGAGCTGAAAAGAGAAAAGAACCTCACCCTGCTTTATCCTCTCAGGTGCCCCAAGGCCGGTATCAACATCAGGCTGTGGTTCTGGACTGAATAATCTGGCCATGAGTGCACCATCTCCCCCCACACAGGTGAGCTTTCCTAGGTGTGAGTCAAAATCAAGCCATTATTCACTCAGTGATAAATTAGGTGAGTGAGGAAGAGAAATTGAAAAAAATTCTTGAATGTGGGAAATAAATTTTGTTATTTTTAATGGACAGGAAGATTGCTATGGTTTAAAGAACTTGACTTTTTTCTCTTTTTTTTTTCTTTTGCCTGTGCTCAACATTAGTTTGGAGGCATTCAGGCTCGACTTTTTATTGATGTGCAAGTACTCCATCGATTCTGCTTAGACATTTGAAGGACAAATTCTCACCTTCTTTGGAAGAAGCAGGCTATGTTAACCAGGGGCAAGGGGCGGAGGCCACACAAAAACCCCATCCTGGAAATTCTTTTCTCTCGAAGTACACAGGTTGGAACTGTATCCTGGAACCTCATTCTCAACAGATAGTTACCAATAGAGCAAAACCCACTGTCTCGAAAATCCAATAACAAAATGTTCATTTAGGGCGCCTGGGTGGCTCAGTTGGTTAGGCGACTGCCTTCGGCTCAGGTCATGATCCTGGAGTCCCGGGATCGAGTCCTGCATCGGGCTCCCTGCTCGGCGGGGAGTCTGCTTCTCCCTCTGACCCTCCTCCCTCTCATTCTCCCTGTCTCAAATAAATAAATAAAATCTTAAAAAAAAAAAATGTTCATTTAGTGCGTTATCATACCTCCTGAGATGACAAAGGACATCAAATTATCATCAGTTCTTTCTGCCCAGGCAATTCGTATAGCTCCCTTCTCCTTCTGGGGCCACAGAAGGAGACCACCCACTTCAAAGTCAGCACCACTGGGATATTTCCAGAAGAGGGCAGAGGCATGTGGGTAGTAGTACTGGCTTGTGATTTGCTGTAATTCTGACATTTGGTTTCCCCAAATGCCTCCTCAATTAATCTGGGGAGGGGGATGGAACAGAAATTGCTCTAGCCCACTAGACTGTGGTTGGCCCCAGGGGGCACAACCCTCTGCTCAGACGTTCACAATAAAAATCAGGGACACTGGCCATGACAAGGACATTCTCAAATGCAATACTTGGTTATTTCATTGTGCAAGAAAACATGATCATGCATTTCAAAATTGTCATTTCCATATTTTAAATTTGTATTAATAGAAATTGAATGCTATTTATTTAAATAACTTAATAAATGTTATTCTCAGTAATATTAATGTTATTTACTAAATAATAATGTCACGTGTTAAATAATACTTATTTAATAATATGATATAAATAATATATACTGAATAAATGTTATTAAATGATAACACATTCAATTTTAAAATTAAGCATCAAATCTCCAGTGTGCTAAATACAAATAGTTAAGTCAAATGCAAATGGAAAAAGAATAAAGCAGGCTGCGTTCTGGAGTTAACCCAGTGAGGATATGTATCGCCACAACAGTGAGGATGAGATATGTATGTTCACTCCAAACCTCCTAACTTTCCCCACAGCAGTGGGTTAGGGCGGGGAAGAGGGTATTAGAGGAGCTGCCTGGAAACCTCACAGGAGCACCTCCTCCCCTTTGCTGGGTTCTGATTCTTTTTGTCGCTGACCCACCTCCAAGTCCTCTGGGCCAAGAGATACATAGTCCATGTTGAGCCAGCAGAGAAGAAGCAAGCCAGTCAATCGCTTCTTGGCCTTTTGGCTAAGATAAAGTGAAGCGAGCCAGTCAAAGCAGAGGAAAAGAAGTCTGGTGGCTCTGCCTCAGAGCCTCCCCATTCCTTCCAGAATTTCTCAAAATGGTTCTCTCTGGCTCAGAAGAGATTCCCGGCTTCCGGACGCTCCCTGACAACTAACACCGTGGCAGATCCTCCCAAGACTGCAATTTGAGAAACTCTGACCTTTTAAACAAACTGAACCTCAGATCGTCTTAACACGATAGAGTAAAACAATGCTTTAATGGTGAGGTTTGGGTTATTGAATGTATTACGCCAATTTTTTCTACAACCTAGTGGAGAGAGTATAACGGAGTCCTTCATGTCAAGCAGGGGCCTGTGTCAAGCAATGACGCAAGCAGGTAAGGTCCTGCAGCTACGAGACTTGGCAGGAGCAGCGTCAGCCCATACCCCGGAACTGATAACGGGCAGAATCGGCGGACGTCTGCAGAGACCCATAACTGATTAAATCCCTTTAAAAGGAGGAGGATTTGGGCAGTAAACTGTCAGGCTCTTCAGACCTGAGCCCTCTATGTCTGACCACTTAAAAAAAGGCAACTGCCACCCAAGGCTCTGCTGGATGGATCTCGAACAGAATCGAGAGCCTTCCCTGCTTGCACATCAGAAGCCGGCCATCTCTCGGACCTGTGTCCCCATTTGCTCTTCTCCAGCTTCTGTAATCTCAGGTGTTCCTTATACAGACTTCTTCTATGGCCATAAAATATAGCCACCATCCCCCTTAATAAAAAATACTTTCGGGGCGCCTGGGTGGCTCGGCCATTAAGTGTCTGCCTTCGGCTCGGGTCGTGATCTCAGGGTCCTGGGATCGAGCCCCACATTGGGCTCCCTGCTCTGCGGGAAGCCTGCCTCTCCCTCTCCCACTCCCCCTGCTTGTGTTCCCTCTCTCTCTGTGTCTCTGTCAAATAAATAAATAAAATCTTAAAAAAAAAAAAAAACTTTCAAATGCCCCTGCATCCCCCTTTATTCTGTTTCACAAAGAAGCCCCTCGGAATAATCATATGCAGCCGGTCATGTCCACCACGACGTTCCCGCTTCTTCTCCCTGCCAGGTGCTTCCTGCCCCATCACTGCCCTGAAAATGCTTTGATGAAGATTCTTGAAGGGGGCACCTGGGTGGCTCAGTCGTTAAGCGTCTGCCTTCAGCTCAGGTCATAATCCCAGGGTCCTGGGATCGAGCCCCGCATCGGGCTCCCTGCTCCGCGGGAAGCCTGCTTCTCCCTCTCCCACTCCCCCTGCTTGTGTTCTTCTCTCGCTGTGTCTCTCTCTGTCAAATAAATAAAATCTTTAAAAAAAAAAAAAAAAAGATTCCTGAAGGCCTCCCGTTGCCAAATATTTCTTTTTTTTCAATTCTCAGAGTCCCCCAAACTCTCTCTGACAAATGATCCTATTGATCACTCTGTGTCTTCAAAACTTTTTTCTCCTTTGGGTTTCGAGAAAACACTCCTAATTCTGCTGCCTCACTTACAGATCTTTTTGTTGGTTAAGTGTTGGTGTTCCCTAGGGCTCTGCACTCAGGCTGGTCTATACCTGTGGCTCCACCTGTGGCCACCAGACCAGGAATATCGTCATCCCCACGGCCCTTGTTAGAAATGCAAATTTCGTTGCCACATGGAATTCAGGACACCCAGTTCAACTGGAATTTCAGAGAAATATGTAGGGTGAGTATGTCTCAGGTAATTTGAGGACATACTTATCCTTTAAAAATTTGTTGTTTATCTGCAATTCAAATTTAATTAGGCATCTTGCAATTTTTTTTTAATTTGCTAAATCTTACAATCCTAAATGCAAATTTACAGGCTCTGTCACAGTCCTACTGAAATTCTGGAGATGGGGCCCATACTCTGTGTTTTAATAAGCTCTCCAGGTGATTCTAAGTTCCCGAAAGTTTAAGGAGCACTGCTCTATCTCACACCTGTGAGTGACCTCATCTGCTTGACATGATACATCCCCCAAGTGTGGAATGCTCCTGAACTGCTAACTGATGTGGGTTTTCCTGAAATTGATTAACCATGTGACCCACCTCTGTTTGGAAAAGCAGGAGGAATGCAAAAATAAAGCGATCAAGGGTTTGGCTTTAGAGCAATTTCAACCTGTCTTGGTGTGAGACAGAAAGATTTGGGAGGAGACAAAATGAGGGAGAATTTGTTTTTTTCTGCAATTCCCTGTAGAGAATTAAAAAAAAAAAGTCCCTGGAAGCATGTTTGCTGCACCCAGTCCCCTGTCCTTATCTCTGTAACGGAAGGTGATGGAGGGATGGAGGTCCCCCCGTAAGTGTGGGGGTCTGAGCCTAGAGGGGCCAGTGCCTCCCTCTGGAGTTTCTCTGAGCCCCCATGGCTTTTGAGTCTGTGGAAAGGCTCAGACAGTGAATTAAGTTGCACAGTTGCAAGGTTCTTCCATCCAGAATAGTCTTAAGGACTTAACTCTGAAATTGTGGAGGAAGAAGTAGCCTTTAATCGAAATAGCACTGTTCATCAGTCTTACACAGTTAAAGAGGACACGTACTGCATGGAGCACTGAGTGTTATACGCAAACAATGAATCATGGAACACTACATCGAAAGAAAGAAATAAAGGAAGGAAGGGAAAGGAAGGAAGGAAGGAAGGAAGGAAGGAAGGAAGGAAGGAAGGAAGAAAATAAGAAAGAAACCTTTTGAAAATAAAAAAATTAAAATTAAAATAAAAAAAGAAATAGCACTGTTCAAACACCTGTGGGTCACATGATCCCATCATTGAAAGCCCTGCTAGTCTTCTCCCCACTAGTTTATTGAGCACCCACTAGGCCCTAGGGACCCCGTCAGATTGAAAGAGCTGGTGGTACAATTCTTGATATGTCGCTATTATATGGAAGTAAAAATCTCAACGGTGAATGGAGGCTATTAAAACGAGCTGCAGCAATTAAGCCTCAGATACTTATATAACTTTAGGATGAAAATATGAAGAAGGATAAAGGGAAAATCAAGGAAGCAAGTAAGATACATTCCATAAAATAATAAAAGACAGGACCTTTTTGTAAAGCCTTGATGGCAAGAAAATATCACGAGTTAGAATAATGCTCATTATGTGTTGACTGTGTTCCATATGTCACACACGGAGATCTAATTCTAGGAGAGATTTCAATTTACAACTCCCATTGTGATGACTAGGTCCAGAGCCACCACGGCTTCTTCCCACACAAGGGCCTGGCAAACCAGTTTGGCACAGTAGGTGGCACTGTCCCCCCTGGCTTTCTGGGTCGGGGGCCTCGAGGCACGCGAAGCCTTTCTTAAGGAGGCACTGAAGACACCGCCCCCTTCTCTTGCTGCCGCTGCTCCCAGGCCACCCCACCCCGTGCAGGTGCAGCCCCGCCTCTCTGGCCGCTTCTCCCTGAAGTCTCCCTCCGCCAGAAATGCCCTTGCCCCTTTGCTCCACCGGGAAAATTTCACTCAACCTTTTCTCATCAGGCCTTAATGAAATGTCCCCTCCCCTGTGACACCTACTTGAGGCCTCCAGAATTTCCAGGATGGTATGCTAAGGATGGGCTAGGATGTGCCCAGGGGAGCCGCAAATGACTGCGCCTGGTGGAGGCGAGAAGGGTGGTGATGCCTAACGAGAGGGGGACATGCCTGATGGCAATGCAGGGAGCAGTCAACAACGCTAAGGGAAGAGAAGGCACTCTGGGCAGTGGGGACAGTGGAAAGACCCGTGAGTTATGCATGCTGGAGTTGGGGAGAACCTACAAGCAGTTGGGTGTTTGGGGGAACTCAGAGAGATTGACAAGAGATAAGGCTGGAGACAGGAGTAGAGATCAGAATATTCCTGTCCTTTTAGGATGCTTAGATCTCATTCAGGCGGCATATTAGAATCACCCAGGTAGCATGATAAAAGTACACACACCCCTGGGGCGCCTGGGTGGCGCAGTTGGTTGAGTGGTGGACTCGATTTGGGCTGAGGTCATCAACTTGGGGTTGTGAGATCCAGCCTGCTATGTGGCTCATGCTGAGCCTGGAATCTGCTTAAGGATTCTCTCCCCCTCTTTTTGCCCCTCCCCCCACCGCACTGCAGTCTCTCTCTCTCAAAATAAAAATAAAAATACTTTTTAAAAAAGTACACCGCACCCCCTCCCCCAGAGGTGCTGATTTCGTAGATCTGGGCAAGGGCCAGAAATCTTCCATTTAACAACCACTTAGGTGGCTCTGATGCATTTGCCCAAGAATTGAATTTTTAAGAAACTTCTATAAATGATGGGAAGCGCTTAAGGAACTTATACAAACACATAACAAAGACTTGTGTTTTAGAGAGAACACTCTTGTGGTCTAAAGGAGGATGCCATTAAGAGAATGAGGTTGGAAGCAGACAGTACGCTTAGGCGACCTTTTCTGTGGCCAAAGTAAGAAATGCTAAGGGCCCCAAGCAGAGCAATAGTTTAGGGGACAATGAAATTCCCCCAACACCACCCAGGTGCCCCATTTCATGCCCTTTTTTGAGGAAAATATGGATCCTTCCCACAGAAGTGGGAACATCCACTTAAACAATGTCCCTGTGACCTTTGCAAAATTAGAGTTACTGCCCATTAAATTGTGCAACATCCCTCATGGAAAACCCAGATGATAAACTGCTTCTTGATTCAGGGCAAGAAAAACTTCAGTTCCTGAAAAAGCTGGACTGCGCCCTGCTGCCAAGCAGTAAGAATGGTATTACTCAAATATTTCCTCTTTTTGCCTCAGGTCCAGAGAAGTAGAAAATTATTGTGCCCTACTGCAGTAATTGGTTTGTCCCAAGGGCCCTGTAACATTGATTCCTCTGCTGTATTAATGTATCTCTGGTCTAAATTGTGCATTGTGTTTGATTTTGTAATAGCCTCTGGCTTTTCTAGAAATAGGTGGGGTATCATTTTAAGGAAATACATTTTAATTTTACCAAAAATTGGTTTCCTTCAAAATTTTTATCTCAGTTTTATTTTTTTTAAGGCTTTATTTATTTGAGAGAGAGGGAGAGCACAGAGGGAACATGAGAGAGAGAAGCAGACTCCCCGCTGAGTAGAGAGCTCTAAGTGGGGCTCGATCCTCAATTCCTCGGACCCTGAGATCATGACCTGAGCCAAAGGCAGTCACTTAACCCACTAAGTCACCCAGGCGCCCTGCAGGTTTTTTTTAATGTTAATTTTTCTATTTAGTTAATCTCTGTATCCTGCATCAGAACCTAAATTCCATGAGGAGAAAGACTCCATTTAAGCGGCTCACTGTTGTAGCTTCAGTACCTAGCATCATGCCTGAGGGTCTAGGGTACCTGTATCAGTCAAGATAGACCAATTGTGCACCTCCCCCCCCCCCCCCCCCCCCCCGTAGGTTAAAAGTACAAAGAGGTTTTTTTTTTCTTGCTCACTCTACATATCCATAGTAATCAGCTGTGGGTGTTCCCTGCCTCTTACCACTGGAAGATTATCATGACAAAGAGAAAAAAGGGGCACCTGGGTAGCTCAGTCGGTAAGCGTCTGCCTTCGGCTCAGGTTGTGATCCCAGGGTCCTGGGATCGAGCCCTGCACCGGGCTCCCTGCTCTGCGGGAAGCCTGCTTCTCCCTCTCCCACTCCCCCTGCTTGTGTTCCCTCTCTCACTATGTCTCTCTCTGTCAAATATAAAAATAAAATATTTTAAAAATTAAAAAAAAAAAAGAAAAAAAGAAAAAGAGAAAAGAGATAGAAGTCACAAATCACTTGCTGGCTCTTCCCTTTTAAGAGCGAAACCGCAGTCACAGGCCGGGAAGGGGAAATGCAACCCTGCTGGGGAGGGCTCCTGCTCTAAGGGAATTTAGTGATTGGTAAGACCATCCGTAACACTACCGTAGGAATTAAGTCTCTAGACTTAAAATTACATTGTCTTCAATTAATTAGGTGCTCTGTAATTATTCTTTCCCATGTATCTTTAGCCTTTGGTACATTCGAAACTTATTTGTTTTATAATAGCCTGATTTCAAAGTATCTCACTACACTGTTGACTTATATTTAGGTCAAATATACTTCACCACGCATAGTATCTCCCTCCTATGAACAATTCTGAAAGTCTAGAGAGCTGAATACTAACTTTTCCTGACACCAGTATAGTACCAGAGGCCTCGGTGTTACCAGATTTCTTCTCCTTTAATGCCCCCAGTTCTTGGTCACGCTCCTTCGAGGAATGAAGAGGTAGACCAGACGAAGAGTGGTGGGCAACAAAGCTAAGTTTATTGAGTGATAGTTACTCAGCAATAGTACAAAGCTCCCGAAGAGGCAGGGGACCCGAGAGGGTTGCCATTTGGCATTTAGACCTAGGGGTCTTAATGGGCTTGTTGGTGGGCTGTTTTAATCTGAGGGTTACTCCAGGTGCCTGTCATTCAATCAGGTTTTTGTCCTCTACCTATCACGTGGGGAAGGGTGGAGGGTTCCTTCCAGGGTGGTGTAAACTCCTTTAAAGGGTGAAACGGTTTCCTCTTGGGGCGGGGCTCCTTGTCCCTGCCTGCCTTCCAATTTTCCTTCATTACTAGTTGACTTTTACAGACGGGTGGCAGTTTCAATGTTCTGTAACAGGATAGCCCAGATAACCGGGAACCCTTTCACTGCAAAACACCTGGAAATCCTGGACAAAATATGACAAACATTCTCTTAAAGACATGCCTGAGCCTAGAAAATAAGGAAAATCATGACCTGAGCAGAAATCAAGAGTCAGATGCTTAATCAACTGAGCCACCCAGGCAGGCACCCCTCAGAATTGAGATTTTAAAGTCTTCGTGGAAGGAGACCTCAGTCAAGTTGGGAAGTTTCAACTGAGACCCCAAATAAAGCTTGCCTCCCCAAAAGACCTCGGCCCAAGTAAAAGATACGCCTAGAGTTGCCATATTTAGCAAATAATAACAGCGTTAGAGGACTTTTTTCTGTCGATGCCAGTGGTTCTTGGTCATACCACTTCAAAGAATGAAGAGGTAGACCAGAGTGTGGGCAGCAAAGCCAGGTTTATTGAGCGACAGCAAAGTGATAGTACAAAGCTCCCAAAGAGAGCGGGGACCCGAGAAGGTTGCCACCCGAGTTTCTAGGTCTAGGGGTTTTTATGGGCCTGTTGGTGGGCTGTTTTTATCTGATTAACCCTCCTGGCACCTGTCATCTAATCAGATTTTTGTCATCTACCTATCACGTGGGAAAGGGTGGAGGGCTCCTTCCAGGGTGGTGTAAAATCCTTTTAAGAGTGTTGGGGGGGGGGCCCTTCTCCCTGCCTGCCTGCCTTCCAACTATCCTTCAATAGGACATCTAGTTAAATCAGTAATGCAAATGAACAGCAATTAAGTTTTTAATATAGTATGTCCAGTATTGTATTTGGGACATACTTATACTAGAAAAGTATTTGTTGCCAGTCTGAAATTAGGAGCCCTGTATTTCATCTGGCCGCCCTAGATACACCAGAAAAATTATCCACCAGTATAGGGAGTCAACAAGAATGCCTGCCTATCTCCATGTGGGCTCTGAGTAGGGTAGGAAAGTATCCCCCACAAGAATTAACAATCATAGGTCTGTCCTTCCATGGTCTTATGATTTGACTTTATACTACGTGCATGATCCTCATCTATCAAGCCAGAAATTAGCATAAGAAATGCTTCCCACCCTCCCCACTCCAAAACCATGAAATGCAGGGACTCCCAGCAGAAGGAAATGTAGACAAAATGAAATGTCCTTATAACCTGCAGCCCATTGACAAGTACTTGAGGCAGGCAGAGTATAATGTTCCTCCAGGAAACCCTACTGTCTTAATGCCCATGCTTTGTTAGGGGGAGAAACAACCTTAGCTTGACAATAGCTAGGCCTCCAGGGTCTTGGGAGTCTTCTTTAGCAGATGAAAGTCCTTTTGGAAATTTCTCTTTGTTTTTACCTCCCACAGCTCCAAAGTGTTATAATCAGCCATTCCTCACAAACCCCGTGCAGCTCTTTCTGCCCATGGGTCCTGTCCCTGTGTTTTAATAAAATGACCTTTTTGCACCAAAAATGTCTCAAGAATTCTTTCTCGCCCATGGGCTCCAAACCCCTACACTTCAAACCACACCAACCTCACTGAAGATGAGTTCACGAGCCAAAATAACAAAACAGGGGAGACTACTGGTGTACAGCAAGGCAGGCTGGCCTTTTCGTTTACCACTTAAAACAGTCCAAGGGCACACAGCCTTTGAAACACATCCAGGGTCGTTCAAAGCTGATTACTTCACCGTGTTCCTTTATGTGGGGCAGATCACAGGATCCGGTTCCTAGACGTCAGACTGTGATTCTCGTCAGGCCCACCATCTCCCACAGATCCATCACCATGGCGGAGGGGAAAAAAGCCACACAAAAAAAGCCAATTCTAGTGCCAGCAGGCTCAGCATTCACTAATCCATTAAGAATAGATCTTAAGGCACTAAAGGGCTTTTAGTCCCCTTTTCTCACTAAGAAGTGCTTGTTAACTAAAACTAGAGGGACACCTGGGGCTCAGTCATTAAGCGTCTCCCTTCGGCTCAGGTCATGATCCCAGAGTCCTGGGATCGAGCCCCACATTGGGCTTCCTGCTCCACGGGCAGCCTGCTTCTCCCTCTGGCCCCCACGCCCGGTTTGTGTTCTCTCTCTCTCCCTCTCTCTCTGTCAAATACATAAAATCTTTAAAAATAAACAAATAAAAATAAAATCTTAAAAAAAATAAAACTAGAGAAAAGCTGGAGCCCACCGCTTACAGAGCCTAAACTCCAAGGCTGCACTTCCCTGCATTTTCCAGAGACTAACCAACATCGCAGTGTGCCAGGGGCAATGAAACGCCTCAGTCTCAGGCACAGCAAGACGATTGGTCACTGAAACATTCTTCATCTTAATAAAAGGCAAAGAAAGAAATATGTGAATGTTTCCCTCTGTATCCTCCTACCAGCAACATTCAGGCAAAATAAGCTAATAATTATTTCAAGAGGTTCTTGCAGAGAGTGTCCATAATGATGGCATGCATATATAAAGACGAATACTCCTTGGGCTTTGGTTTCCTCATCTGCAAAATACAAGCAAACATGGGAGCAGAAGGTTTGGGCAAGGATTAATGAGACTGTGTTGAATATAGATAAAGCTCTTAGCTCGGTTGCTGGCCCATCATAAACACTCAAGAAAGATGGCTATTTTGACTATTAAGTTTCAGGCTTTTGTAGCATTTAGATTTTATATTTCAGAAACATTTACTAGATGCTTGCATTTTGCACATTTTGGGCTTGAAGTAGAGGTTTTGTTGGTATTGCTTGATTATTCTCACACACCTTGTCAGAATTTATTGACATGCAAATTATTTTCTCTTACTGTGTTTGGACACTTACCTGATCATTCATCTTTGATTTTGATATCCAAAAATCTTCATTGACACTTAGGGAAAATAACAAGAATCTCGATAACTCTTTTTTTTTCTTCCCACTTTTTAGAAAGAAAACTTGATGTACTTTATCTTGTCTGCCTATCTTTATTTTTTCCAAAATGTAAGAGTAACTGTAAAAATAGCATTCTTTTTTTTCTATCTCCTACATCAGTGACCCAGAACTAACAGATTGTATTTCTAACTGACTGATTTTCAAAGTATTCAAACTCTAAGTAACCTCTAAATTGAGTGTGTATGTTATGCCATCCATTGTTTTACTGGAAGAGAAGGGGCTAAAAAAGCTCATCTTTCCCGTCTGGCATTAGACTGCATTGAGCATATGAGTATTAACAATCTTTTAAATTGTTATCAATTTGAAGATATTACCTTCTCTCTGTTAGAAGGACATAATGTTGAGTCATTTGGAGTGAGTTGTGATAGATTTGCCCTAAGTCACCCATAAATTCTTATTTGGTCTCCTTTGTGGCCAGAATATAGTATAATGTACTGACTACTTTGGATATTGATAACCAATAAGGCTTATCTTTGTTTGACATTTAAGAGTCCTAAATGGGGTCAAAAATACGTGGTCTAAACTAACACTTCTCATGCTTCAAGGTGCACACAAATCACATGTTGAGAAACTTAATGAACACAGATTCTGATTTAATAGGTCCGGGCTGGGCCTGGAATTCTGCATTTCCAGCAAGCCCCCTGCGGACACTGGGGTGGACCACACCGCAGCACGAGTGTAAGGCAGTGTTTCCCAGAGCGTGGGTATGGCACCAGAAGGATGGACACCACCTGGGAACCTGTCAGAAATGTTCATTCTTGGGCCTTCCCAGACTTTCTAAAAGAAACTCTAGGGACAAGCCCTCCGGGTGACTCTGATACACACAGTTTGAGAACCACTCTTCTCAACAAGTAAATCTGCTAGCCTAGATGAACTAAAATACATATTGGGTTATTTCCCAGGAGGACGGGAGCCAAGGCTGTCTTGGGGCTAAGACAACCACGCCAGACAGGCCAATGCCCAGTTAGCTGCCAGAAATGAGCATTTAACAGACCCACCCACACTGGTGAGTGGGCTTTGGGAGAACAGACCCTGCAGGTGCCGGCTAAAACTCTGTCGAGCAGATATGTCCCCTGCATCCAATGTCCAGGCAGCACCGATGCCCCTGCTCAGTGTCAGGGAAGTGTGACATGAGGCAACAGCAGCACTCAATTGCCCAACAGGGGAAACGGGCAAGGCCTTCCGGCATCTGCTTGGCAGGGACACCAAAAAGATAAGCCAAAATTTTTGAAAGAATTTGACATTTTCCCCAAAAAAAGCATCAAAATAGATACCATGGGGAAAATCCCTATTATTCAACTCCTTTACCCTTATTTTACCATTTTGCGTGGCTGAGTGTGGACCCTGGAGCCAGACTGCCTGTCTCTAAGTCCTGGCTCTCCCATGTCCTGGCAGGGTGACCTCGGGCAGGTCACTCAACTCTCAGTTTCCTCGCCGGCAAAATGGAGAACATGATGTTTTTTGAGAATTAAACAGCACATTAATATATATAAAGTTCTTAAAATAGTGCCTGATATTCAGACAGTGCCTCATAAATATTGATTTTTATTACAAGTAGGCAGAAAGGGTAGAAGGGACTTACATTTCTTTTTTTCAGTGCTTGGGGTCTTTAAAGAAATAATTTGTTGCCCAGTGGAGCCTGACACAGCTTAGGAGAAATCAGACAAAAGTCAGAACTGCATGGAGACAAGAGATAGCATCTGGAGAGATCTGTGGGCCCCAGGGAAAGACTGAAGAAAGAGCCGGCAAGAACTAGAGAAACTGTAGGGCTCTGCACAAAGCCAGGTACATATCTGGCAAGGGAGCAAGCCTTAAATCCCAGAGTGGAAGGCCAGAGACCAGTAAGTGCTGACTACACAGGAGGAAGGGAACATCATCAGTAAATCTCAGGATCTTAGGCTCTCACCTTGGCTACAGATGGAATAATCTGGGGAACATTTAAAAAATACTTGATGCCTGCCTGTCACCCTTAGAGAGTCTGTTTCATTGGTCTGGGGCCTTACCTGAGGAACAGATTTCTAAAATCTCCCCTACTTGAGTTTTTTAGATAGCAAGGGTTAAGCATCTTACACTGAAGTCAGCACTGATCTTAGAAGTTGTGAGGGGCCTCAATGTACATAGATGATCAATGAAATGGCTAGAAAAACCATCCCCGCTGCTTATCCCCACCTTCTCTCCCCTTTATATTTATGCTCTGGACTTAGCTCCTCTCTGGCTGCTGGTAGTTCATAGAGTACCTTTTTGCTATGCAGAAAAATGCTCCCCTTCTTCCAGACACCATGTCAAGGACTGAGATATTACCCTACAAGCATGCTAACAATGTAGCCTACCACAGTTTCATGGATGGTGGCAGAAGACACGAGACTTCTGGGCCAGAAACAAAGGACTTTATTACTCACAGAAATAGCAGAGTATCAGCTTTTTCTTGCAACAAGAAAAGCCCCCTTGCCCACAACAATGGAAAGAGGTGACATCTGCACATGCAGGGAATTTTATTACAGGAGAGGAACCCCGAATTCAGGGAACCCAAATCTTCTATAATGGGCAGTAAGCCTGCTTGCCCTTTCCTCCACAGAGATAATACTTCTACTTTCCAAGGCTGTTTACTATGCACATTTTTCAAAAGATAATCTGGAATAAACAGTCAGTGAGTCTGCTGGCAAAATGTGAAGAAACGTGTGAGACCCATGCAGAATTGTCTTCCAGCATACTTTACTTTCCTCGTCAGAAAAATTGTTATAACGATTTCATTGGAATGAAAAATTTCATGTCTTCTGCTATGCAATTAGCATCGTAGTCCTACGAAGCCACAATGTCTATGATGTAGATGGAGCCCTCCTACATAGGAGCAGTTCACAACCTACGCAAGTGTACTGTGTGGCATTTCATATTTTTCACTTACTCACCTACTCTTTATCCTTGTTGGGCCCTATTCAACCTTGTTTTTGGACTTACTGTATTTTTCAATCATGTCATTCCTGATCATTTTCCTTCTTACACCCCAACTTTCCACTAATTATTTACCTTAAAATTTTAATACTTTTAAACATGATCAGTCCCATTCATTCTTGGATCTATTCCTTGTGATTCATGCATTGGAGCAACATGAGGGACCCCCAGGATGGGGCACACAGATTACCTCTGCAAATTAAACTAGAAAAATCCACATATAATGACTGAGTTCTGTACAAATGACCCATGCTAAAGATGAGATGAAACAAGAGATGTCTAAGAGCAATGATAAGGTCTCAGGACCATGAAGATACTTCAGGTAGACATGATATGCCACAAGTAAGCAGACACCTTACTAGTTACAAGAACTCAAATGTAATTTCTGAGAACTACACTGAAAACATAACCAAAAAAGAATGTGCTGTCATGTATAGGAGTGTTGCAACAAGAGGAAGACGATCAGTATAGATTCTTAAAGGGGAATAGAGAAAAATAAGTAAACAGAGACCATCTAGGGTAACCTAAAAGGACTGCATCTGGTGAAGACCAACAGAGAAATATCCACTCTGTAGGAGCAGGGACTTGTGAATGTCCTGGTGAATGTCCTTGAAATCCCTGCCACTGTGTGTGTTCCAGTCATACTCAGCAAGCAGCATCTCATTACTCACCTGACTTCCCAGCCACACTGCCCTAGGGAAAGACCCTACACGGTGAAAGCACCTAGCCTTGCAACGGAAAGGAACATCCAAAGTATAAAATGACAGACTGGCATTCTGATCTATGCCTCAGCCTTTTTTTTTTTTTTTTTAAGATTTAATTATTTGACAGAGGGAGACACAGCGAGAGAGGGAACACAAGCAGGGGAGTGGGAGAGGGAGAAGCAGGCTTCCCACCGAGCAAGGAGCCCAATGCGGGGCCGATCCCAGGACCCTGAGATCATGACCTGAGCTGAAGGCAGACGCTCAATGACTGAGCCACCCAGGTGTCCCTATGCCTCAGCCTTTTAAGAGGGTGAGGCAGTCCCTCCCCAGTAGAGCTCAGCACTCAGTGCTGGATCCTGCATGGTCGCTCACGTGACTTCATGAAGGCATGTTCCTAGCAAAGCCCTGCTGGATTGGCCCATTGGTCTCTAAACTCCTCCTCATTACTCCCTGACGCCAACTGGTCCCACAGTCCGCTTTCATCCCTCCCCAGGATGAGCTCCTGAGCTGATACTGGTCCCCAGCGTTCCAGAAGTCCATGGAGGCAGAGCAGCTCCAGAGCCTTTCAGAAAAGCCCCTGCTGTCCATTTTAGGACATGCAGGCAGAATGTTACCCCCCGGGGCTGAAGTGCAATTTCTCAACTGTCCAAAAACTAGAACAGGGGAGGGACTTAGAGCTACCATACTCACTAGGGTCCACATTCATGCCCTCCCTCACCCATTCATTCACACAGCACCAGAATGGGGCCCAGATGATTAAAGGTACTGGAGATACAAAGACAAATGATATGGAAGCCGCTGGCCTTGAGGGCATTTTGTATTAGGGTTCTCCAGAGAAACAAAACCAATAGAAGGTTGAGTGTGTGTGTGCGTGCGTGTGTGTGTGTGTGTGTGTGTGTGTGATTAGAATGAATTCAAATGGAGAGAGATTTCAGAGAATTGGCTCATGTAATGGTGAAGGCTGGCTAGCATGAAATCTGCAGGGGAGGTTGGCAGCCTGAAGAGCCAGGGAAGAGTGGACACAGGAGTCTGGAGTCTGAACAGCCATCTGGAGGCAGAACTCCTTCTTGGGGGATCTCAGTTTTTTCTCTTAAGGCCTTCTATTGATTGGATGAGGCGCATTATAGATTATAATCTGCTTTACTCAAAGTCTATTGATTTAAATGTTAATCACATCCAAAAAACACTTTCAAAGCAACATCTAGACTGGTATTTGACCCAACACATGGATACCATAGCCTAGCCAAGTTGACATATTAAAAAAAAAAAAAAAATACTGGCAAAACTTGAGCCCAGAAAAGCTAAATGATGGCACTTTACATTAAAGCCTATCAGACTTACTAAAGCTCATCGTTCCTTTATTTTTTTTAAAAGATTTTATTTACTTATTTATTTGACAGAGAGAGAGAGAGGGAGAGAGAGAACACAAGCAGGGGGAGCGGCAAGCAGAGGGAGAAGGAGAAGCAGGCTCCATCCCAAGACCCTGGGATCATGACCCAAGAGCGAAGACAGATGCTCAACGGACTGAGCCACCAGGCGCCCATCATTCCTTTATAAAGCTTTTCCACGGTGAGATGGTTGAAGTCATCATAGCCTATTTTTCATTTCATGTAAAAGTGGTCTTAAGAATTGCTCAGATGTTAAATAACTTGTTTTTTTTTTTTTTTGGACCACTACGAGTATAAACCGTCTAAGACTAAGGAAACAGTAATTACCCAGAGAAGCAGAGCGAGATCCAGACTAGCCATGCCAGAGTGATTGATTATAAGCAAAGAGGCCTGGACAGGCTGTGGGGTCAGTGCCGTGGGAGAGAGCAGGGGGGCAGGCCGTGTATCCCAGCAGCTAAACAGAGGACCAGGAACCAGAGATCTGCATCTTCAGAAAGGCAGGGCAGGACCCAACAAGTGTCGAGCAGGAGAAAAGCGTGATTAACTCCCAATGCCCTTCTAGGTTCTTAATCTCAAGCTACCAGGAACTCAGGCTGGCACATTTGTCCCCAGACAACAGTGACCAGCAGGGGTGACATGAAGGGGTAAATGAGTGTGCCTTAAACACTGCCCATGCCCTATTTTACTTCACCAACTCACTGTTTGGGGGTATTTGATTGTTTCTAGTTAATCTTATAAGCAAATCTGTGTTGTTGTTTTTTTTCTTCCATACATCCATGCCGATCTCCTTAGCATAAATTTTTCAGAGCAGGAATATCTGGATAAAAGAGGGTGCATTTTTCTGCGTTTGAGGTCTGGCATCTAAGCCCAGGATGCAATCCTAGCTTTGCTGTCAGTGCACTTCCCTGATGTCTATGAGAAATCATTTGACATCTCTCCATTCCCTCCTGGCCTCGTTTAATTCCTCATCCCCTGTAGGTTAAACAACTCATCATGAGGAAGTTGGAAGTGAGTGTACATATGTGGGAGGTGTTGAAATAGTGGAAACTTTAGGGTCAGAACAAAGAGAAGGGGAATGGGCTGGGAAGACTGAAAGGTATAAAGGGTGTCACCCAGCCGGTGAAGTCCTCCTCCAGTTTGCGCCTGAGATACGCCTCCAATTTCGACAAGATGCTCAAGGTATTGTCACATCTTACGTGGCTTATTTAAATTGGTTTTCTAGCTTACCTCTCCTTTTCTCAATGTCCTTAGAGCTTCCTGCTTCTTCTTCAGAAATGGCATTTTAGCATTTCTCATAGCCTCTGGGCTATCTAATTACCTGCATCTGGTTTTTCATCGGTGTTTTACCAGTAAGAGATGTGATTCTGTTGCACAGAATTAGGAAGAAAATGAATTATTACAAGCTCATTGAATTTTAACCTGCTGGTTTTGTCTGTGTCCATTATGGCATGGCCAGATTGCCTTTTGAATGGTCTATTTACTGTCCTTAATTCCCTGGAGAAGATAATCTTTTTGTAGCAGGAATCCTAACATCTTGGTTTGGTATTCTAGAGAGCTTAGCACAGCGCCAGACACATGGCAAGAACTTGTGAAATATTTATCAAATGGCTGCATGTTTTGCCTTAATTTATACATTGATCACAGTATTTTACTAAAAAGAGTTGTAAATGCCATGAGAAAATCAGGAAGACCAAAAAAACATTAGACGGGTTCAATCCTACAGACAGCTGAGCAGTTGCATGTTTATGTTCTCATGTTCCTTCTTCCTCGGGAGCATTTCTTTGGGACAAGGGCGCTATCCAGGACTTGTCAGGAGATCCTCAGGGGGACCTACCTTCGTAGGTCTCTAGCGCCATGGGATCATGCAAATGGAGGCCATAATCCCCTTCGAGGCTCCATGTGGTTGCCCCCACGACACATGCTCCCCAGGCACACACGTGTCCGCATAAGCCTCTCCCAGGTTGGATCTAACCCCAGAGAGATGAACGACCAATCACTAAATGCCTTCAACTGTGGGAGCTGTAGGGATGGAAAGAGAGCTTGAAAAGAGGTCATTTTGCTTAGAACAAGGGATCCAACCAGTTCTCAGTTTACTTGGTGGATCATCAAGCCAGTGCTTTTCCCTCCTTCCCTGCCCCTGTCCCTAAATATGTTTACCCACATTTCTAGCAGCAGGACAATCCAAGTTATTATTCTCCATCCTAATTAGAAACATCCGTGCCAGCCCCCTCTCCCTCCCATCCGCCTTCTCTCCTGCTCTCTCCCACCCCAGGCTCCCCTCACCTTTCTATCAAAGTTTCAGAGACATAGGACATAGCCCATCCTTTTTTGAAAATGGCAAGGGTTCTGTGACTTGGTCATCTCAAGACTGAAAATAGGGGACCAGCTGGTGGGCAGGTTGAGGACTTTCAGATGGCCACTGGTTCCATCTCTGAACCTCTGCCCAGACACTGATCTTAGCATCAGGGAGCCCCACACACCACACCCCAGATCCTCTGATTCAAAAACCCCTCGCCCTATAGCCTATGTTTTAAAAAGCAGTATCTGATGCTCAGAGAGGCAAAGGAAATTGTACGATGATGCAATAATCAGAGCAGAAAAGGGAAACAAGCTGACATTTACTAAGTGGTGCTAAGTACTAGGCATGTCATGAGATACAGTTGAAGAGTGGGTGTTTTCAGTAGTACATAATAGATGTTCTCTTGGGAAGACGTGTAGAAAACAAAACAATCACCTATACATTGAAGAACTTGATATTTAAATGAATTTTAAAACACTCTGCTGCTTCTGAAATGCAAATAATCCTGCAGGTTTTTATGATCTGGTTTGTGGGTGGCAGCAGAATGGTCTTCTCCGCTAGGATGAGCACGGGCATTTCATATTCAGCAAGTTCACAGCGAGCCCATCATCACTGTCCAGACAGCTGCCCCTCTTCCTGTGCTCCCTCTCTTGGCACATGGCACCGTCATATCCCCACCCAGAACCTGGGCTATTGCAGCAGTCTCTTACCTGCCCTTGTCTACCCCTCTCAATCCATTCTCTGCATGAGGGCCGATGGAAGTCTTTGCAAAACACAGTTCTGATCATATGAACCTTTTTAAAGACAGCACCATGGCTCCCCTTTAAGCCACAGTCTTCAGCCTGGTGTAACTTCCACCACTCAGTCCTAGCCTGCAAACCCCTCTCACCTCTGTCCCCTGTGTGCAGCTCTGCAGCTGGGCTTTGCCTAAATCACTGCATCCCTCACACCTCTAAGCCCCAGTCCACGCTGCCACCTCTGCCTTTAACCTCCATACTTGTCCCGGGCACCTTCACCTGCTGACTCCCGTAAGTCTTCATAACCAGCCCAGGTATCAATGCGTACAGGTAATCTCCACCAACAAGAATAGACAGGAAGTGGTTCTCAAGTGTAACTTTAAATTTTCTAGTGGCCATATTTTAAAAAGTAAGAAGCTGATAAAATTAGTTATAATACTACATTTCATTTACTGACATATCCTAAATATTACCATCTTAGCACACATAATATTTTACAATTATTATTGAGATGCTCTATATTCTTTTTTTCCTACTAAATCTTCAAAACCCAGTGTTTATTTTACTCTTATGACACATCCTAGTTTGGACTAGCCACATTTCAAATGCTCAATAGCTGACGTGGAGAGTAGCTACCACGTTGGACATGATAGCCCTAGAACATTTAAGAATCACCTAAAGATCTTAATGAAAGCACAGAATCCTGTGCTATGCTTCCAAAGCTTCTAGTTCACTTGTGGGTGGGGGGGTAGTCTAATTCTGGAGGTCTGGAGTAGGGACCAGAAATGTTCATTCTCAACAAGAACACCACGTGTTCCGATGTTTCTTTTCCTCCTCAAGAAACATGGCTTAATAATTACATGCAGCAGTTTGGAGTTAGGCCCGTAGGAATTTGTGTCCAAATTCCACCATATAAGAGTTGTATAACTCAGGGACATCAAGTCTGGGTCTCCTTACCTGCAAAGCGAGATGATGCTCATAACACCTACCCAGAAACTTGCGGCATTCAATGGATATTGTATTTACAACAGTCAGCATGACACCTGGCGCATATCTAACAATGGCAGCTCCTAGATGGATACACCGGTCCCAGCATGCCCACCTTATCTGCAAGGTGTCCCTCCCATCGTCTCCTAACTCTGTGCTTCCCTACGCCATAGCCCACTCTCTCTGTGGCCATCACCCGCATGTTGGCCTGTGTCCTCAACTCGAGGACAGAAACTAGCTATCGGGCATTTCCACATCCCTTTGCCTGACACATAGCAGGGGCTCCGTGCTCATCATTTCTCAGGAATTGAACTTAGGTTGATTAACTGGTTTTCCCCTAGTGGAGCAAAACTCGTCACATAAAAGTACCTCAAGCTTGGGGCGCCTGGGTGGCTCAGTCGTTAAGCGTCTGCCTTCGGCTCAGGTCATGGTCCCAGGGTCCTGGGATCGAGCCCCGCATCGGGCTTCCCGCTTGGCGGGAGGCCTGCTTCTCCCTCTCCCTCTCCCCCTGCTTGTGTTCCCTCTCTCACTGTGTCTCTCTCTGTCAAATAAATAAATAAAATCTTTAAAAAAAAAAAGTACCTCAAGCTCTTGTACAGCAAGGAATAAGCAAATACAAATTGCATGTAGCACTGTTCTAACACTCTTCTCTTTAAAGTCTGTCACAGAAAGCTTTGCCAGAGTGATCCATGGCTTGACAGTGGGGCACCTGACAGATCACGTTATTCAAAGAAGCAAGAGAATGATTCTGGATACTCTGGGTGTTGGCTTCCTGGGAACCAGTACAGAAGTGTTTCACAAAGCCAGCGAATACAGTAAGGTAAGAAGCTCGGTGTCTACTTTAGATATAAAACCAAATGCCTGCTCATGAGTTATCCCACCAATGTGCCTGGAGATATGTGTTCTCTTTGTTTCAGAGATAGTACTTGGTGTGTGTAGCATTGTTGTATATGGTTTTATGCTCTATTTATGAGTTTTAATACTCATCTATATTCTTCACTAAGTTACTGTCTAAAGACCAGTCTTAGGAATAGCGTCTACCCCAATAACATCTACCATTTATTCATGCAAGGACTTTAAGAGTCTCTGGAGAAAAAGCTGGTTCAGCACTCTGAGCAGAGTGGGTGTGTATGTGGGAGATGGAGCACCCACTCTCCAAAGGATGTACTTGGTATAGACAATTGGTCCACCTTCCCTAGTATTTACCCTCAAGGAATAAATAAGAATAAATTCAGACTCCATCCCTTGGCACACCTGTGGATCTCAGCCTGGGACAGAGCCCCAACATCTCCTCTCCCTTCCGTGGGGAAATTTGTGTATTCCTACAAGGAAGAGAAAATTCCAATGGTTTAAGGCTGCGATTCAGCACAAAGTGTTCAAATAAGCACCGTTAAAGTATTGCCTCCAAAGATGAGGAACAGCTCTTGAAGTGGTGACTGGCATGTCGTGTTTTCACTCTGTATCACTGATTGATATTCTTTGGTTCCAGATCTACAGTTCCAACATGTCCAGCAGTGTTTGGGGTCGACCAGACCTAAGGCTCCCGCCATCATATGCTGCTTTTGTGAACGGTGTGGCTGTAAGGAGGCTTACGTATCTTTTAAACTGTGAGACAATAATAATTTCAGAGCCAGGAAATAGCTCAGAAATTGTTTGGTTTCCATATTTCACGGATGAGTTACTGAAGTTCAGAGAGATGAAGTGGTCTGTCCTCTCTTCTATGTAGTTACTTCATTTTTTTGTGTTTGACAGTGAATTGATGCTTTTCAAACAAATTGTGAAGCACAGGAAATAAGATGGAGGACCTAGATAAAACACCCTAAGGTGTTTTAAAACTTTGAGGTGTTATTAAACTTTGAATATAGATAGCAAAAAATACAAAACTCGGTATCTAGACTCAGTTCCTTTTGTTGTAACCAGTGCCAGTTTCTATTCAATAACTAGCTTTTCATCCATCCATTCATTCACCAGATATTTATTGAGAAAGAAACAATGGCCATATGGTGTCTACATTTTCTGAAGCAAAAATCAGCACTTTCATCTGACGATTTTTTTTGCTTTGTGTGTCAGCGGCAGTCTGTATCTATATACAAGATATAATTTAGACGTGAATGTGTTGGGACTTCTGAGATATTTTTATGGTTTGGGACAGTAGCTCAGAATATTGAAAGTCAAATCCAGCAGTGCATCCAGGAGTAGATGTCCAGCGTCCAGACCAGCCACATCCAATAGACATGGAATTCTACTTTTTAAGATTTAATTAATTTATTTATTTGAGAGAGAGTGAGCACAAGAGGGAAGGAGAGGGAGAAGCAGGCTCCCCGCTGAGCAGGGAGCCCGATGTGGGGCTTGATCCCAGGACCCTGGGATCATGACCTGAGCCAAAGGCAAATGCTTAACCGACTGAGCCACCCAGGCACCCCTGGAATTCTATTTTTTTTAATGTTTTATTTATTTATTCATGAGAGTCAGAGAGAGAGGCAGAGGCAGAGGCAGAGGAAGAAGCAGGCTCCCCGCCTAGCAGGGAGCCCGATGCGGGACTTGATCCCAGGACCCTGGGATCATGACCTGAGCCGAAGGCAGACGCTTAACAATCTGAGCCACCCAGGTGCCCCCCCTGGAATTCTATTTTTAAGTGAACTTCTGGTTATTACTATTTCGTATAAGGGATAAGCTAATGGCTAGGATGAAGAGGAATAAAACCTATAGCAGAAAATAATGATTTTAAAATATAGCTTAATAGTTAATCTGGGTTCAAGAGTCCTTGCAACTTCCCTGTAAATTTAAAATTATTTCATAATGAAAAGGTACAAAAATATATGGCCTGATATGGAATAAATGATATTAAACTTTTAGTGTAACTTATTTGAAGGGTGGGGGGGGAGAGAGGAACCACCACCTAATTTCATAGCCTTATTTTTAAGGGAGATATAGCTCTTTCCAGGGGCTGTGCCAGAGATTTCTGGCTACCTGGGTAAGATCCAAGCCCACTGGGGGCTCTCTAGTTGCTCCCCAAAGTCCTGTCTGCTCTAGGCAGAGGACAGCATGTCTCAGTGCCCAGCCACATGATTAAGAATTACAGCCAGCTTATAGGTTTTATTTTCAGATAATCAGATCTAAAAAATCTCACATCAAATAAAGTTATTATGAAACTAAACCCTTACTGGTCACTGCATTTAGAGAAATATTACTTTTTTGGTTTTTGTTTGCTGTGTGTCTGTTTACATAGATTCACTCAATGGATTTTGATGACACATGGCATCCCGCCACCCACCCTTCTGGAGCTGTCCTTCCTGTCCTCATGGCTTTAGCAGAAGCTCTCCCTTCAAGTCGAACATTTTCTGGCCTTGATCTGCTGCTGGCTTTCAATGTTGGGATTGAAGTACAAGGCCAATTATTGCATTTCTCCAAAGAAGCCAGTGACATACCAAAGAGGTACGGAGAGAATCTGCCCCATCCAGAGGCAGACACATGCCCCCTTCACCTGTTGATCATTATCTCTGCGGAGCCTTCTGACATAGAGCTTAGCTCAGTTGAAAATATTAACATTAGTGCTGACAGCTAAGTCAATTTTCCAGTCACATATCAAACCATATATCCATATATAAAGGTGTGACTTCAGAAGTACTAATGAAAAGTCTCCTTTGGGTTTAGAGGGTCAAGCAACCACGAGCATAAAATTAATTGGGGCCTCTAGTCCGAGGATGATTCATGTCATTTTGGCATCCACGGGTACTGTGAATCTTCCTAATCCCATCTCAAAGTAGAATCTACTTTGATATTTGCTAAGGTCCTTCAGACTGAGAACATTCAGAAGATCTTGAAACTGTTCAACCCACTAATCAAAAATGGTCCCATGTTGACTCTATCATGTAGTTCAATCTTATATTTACTTTTCCAGTTGATCCCGCCTGCTAGGAGAGGAGTAAATTGGAATACTGAGTGAATTTTCAGTTTCTACCAGGCTCTCCATTTTTATAGCTACTTACGTGGGATTTCAGCAAATAACAACTTTTGCCTTTCTGGCAATAATTATTAAAAATTTACTGTGTCAGGCACTATTGTAAGCCTGTAGATTCATTCAAAACTCACGAAACCCTATGAGTAGATATTATGATTAGCACCATTTTATGGGAGAGGAAACAGGTGCAGAGAGGTTGAGTGACTTTGCTAAGATCACACAGCTAGTAAGTGGCAGAGCTGAGATTTGAACCTAGGCAGCAGGCCTGCGGCATCCACACGCCTGACCACTAACTACACTGCCTCCTGGTGACTGAGGTCTGTAAATCTCCAACTCTTTGCTTTTTTTTTACTTTTCAGATTCCATCCCCCCTCAGTGGTAGGAACTTTGGGTAGTGCGGCGGCCGCATCCAAGTTTTTAGGGCTCAGCATGACAAAGTGCCAAGAGGCCCTGGCTATTGCTGTTTCTCATGCCGGGGCACCCATGGCAAATGCTGCCACTCAGACCAAGCCTCTTCATATCGGCAATGCTGCCAGGCATGGGATGGAATCCGCTTTCCTGGCAATGCTGGGTCTCCAAGGAAACAAGCAGGTCTTGGACACGCAGATGGGCTTTGGGGCCTTCTATGCCAACTACGCCCCACAGGTTCTTCCAAACCTAGATTCCCACACATGGCTGTTGGACCAGCAGGATGTGGCCTTCAAGAGGTTCCCTGCACATCTGGCCACCCACTGGGTGGCGGACGCAGTCACATCCGTCCGAAAGCACCTTGTAACAGACAGAGCCCTGCTTCCCACGGACCGCATTGAGAGAATTGTGCTCAGAATTCCAGATGTCCAGTACGTCAACAGGCCCTTCCCAGACTCGGAGCATGAAGCTCGTCACTCGTTCCAGTATGTGGCCTGTACCACACTGCTCGATGGTGGCATCACTGTCCCATCCTTCCACAAATGCCAGATCGACAGGCCACAGGTGAGAGAGCTGCTCAGGAAAGTGCAGCTGGAGTACCCTCGGGACAACCTGCCAAGCTTCAACACACTATACTGTGAGGTAAATGTCACTCTCAGTGATGGAGCCACCTTCACAGAGTGCTCGGATACCTTCTACGGCCATTGGAGGAAGCCACTGAGCCAGGAGGACCTGCGGGAGAAGTTCAGAGCCAATGCCTCCAGCACGCTGTCCCGCGACACAGTAGAAAGCCTTCTGGAGATCGTAGAGAACCTAGAAGACCTAGAAGATTGTTCTGTGCTAACCACTCTGCTGAAAGGACCCTCTCCACCAGAGATGGTTTCAAAATCTACCCAGCATTTACCAATTCCATCGTAAAATCTCTCCTGAGGTTTATCAACATCTAAGTGACTTTATATTGGGGAGAATTTGGTGATTTGCTTTATAAAGCAAGGGTTTATGGTTGATCTGCCCAGGAATAAGGGAAGCAAGGTGGAAAGAGTCCAGAAAGAGAATTGGATTTTTATGGAAGGAGTCCTGTCCTATAAATTTTGCCAGACAGTTCCAGTTACCTAAAGCAAAATAATAAATATGCAAGAAACACAGAGAAATTGATTTTATAAGCATTCATAAGGCTGAAATTCAAGTCACCTGTAATTTGCTTGTAAAGTTAATCTTTACAGAGGAGTTCTTTATGAACTTCATGAACCTCAAGATGTAGGAGGAATTTGAACCTACATGTAAATTTGCTGACAGTGGAGAAGGCCTCTGGCCTGTTGTGCCACCAACAGATTTCTTAGACCACGGGTTTTTACAAACCCTCCACAGTGGAGGGGGTGCTATTGGTTTAAATATAAGGAGTTGGTGGGTCCAAATCCTGCCCCTACAACTTACTAAATGTGACCCTAGGCATGTTGCTGGGTAACTCTCTGCCTCGGTTTCCTTATGATAAAGCAGAAATAAAAAGCAGTGTAAAAAGTAAAAGGAGTTTGGCTCTGGAAGCCACGCTGTTAACCACTACAATATATTGCCGTTTGTTACAAAAATTTCTTGGGAAAAATATCATGGATGAAGAGTCTGAGATATAGTACAGGACGGCAGCCAAAAAAAAAAAAAAAGTATATATGTGAGTAATTAAATATTGATTTTGTAAAATAATAGAAATGTCTTATGGAGTTAAAAATTACAACTTTAGCAATAGATATAAGCAGGGAGTTATTATAGTTAATGTAGTCTAAATTCCTTGTGCCATTTGAGAAAAGGGCAAAGCTATTAACTCTAGACTTCGATTTGTAAGTATGCATGTTGACATTTCCAGGTAACCATTATAAGACAGCAGTAGAATGTATCACTTCCAGGTTAATAGAGGGAGAAATTTAAAAAAATAATAATAAAAAATAAAAAAACAGAGGGAGAAATATGGAATAGGAAAAAAAATAATCCAAAGGCAGGCAAGAAAGGAGGAGGAAAAAATGAAAAATGTAGAACATACAAAAAACACAATATAAAACAACAGGAAAAAATCCAAATATACCTATAATTACAAAAAGAATAAATGGACTAAATACTCCAGTTAAAAAATACAAAGATTGTGTATACATTAAAAACAATGTTTAATAAGTTTATTAGCTTCTAATTTACATATCATTAATTCATCCAGTTTGAGTGTACAGTTCAATGAGTTTTAGTAAAGTTACAAAGTTGTGCAAACATTGCCACAATCCAGTTTTGGAGTACTTCTTTTTTTTAAGATTTTATTTTTAGTAATCTCTCCACCCAATGTGGGGCTCAAACTCACAGCCCGAGATCAAGAATTGCATGCTCCATCAACTGAGCCATCAGAATACCTGGAGTACCTCTGTCATGCCAAAAAAACAAAAAACAAAAACTCCTCGTGTGGGCCTGCAATTAATCCCCATTCCCACCTCCAGCCCTCAGCAGCCAATGATCCATTTTCTATCTCTATAGTTGTGTCTTCTCCAGATATTTCATATAAATGGAATCATACAGGGGTGCCTGGGTGGCTCAGTCGGTTAAGCGTCTGCCTTCAGCTCAGGTCCTGATCTCAGGGTCCTGGGATCGAGCCCCGAGTTGGGCTCTCTGCTCAGTGGGCAGTCTGCTTCTCCCTCTCACTTTCCCTCTGTGCCCTCTCTCAAATAAATAAATAAAATATTTTTTAAAAAAATGGAATCACACAATATGTAGTCTTACATGTCTGGCATCTTTCACTTAGCATAATGTTGTGTTTTTTTTTTTCCACATATGTATCAGTACTTTATTCCCTTTCATTGCTGAGTACTGTTCCATTGTATGAATATACATTTATTTACCCATTCAGTAGTCGATGGACAGTGGACTGTTTCCAGTTTGGGTCTACTACAAATTATGCTTCTATGATCATCCACATGCATGTCTTGGTGTGAACATATCTTTCCATTTCTCTTAGGTACCTAGGAGTTGGAATGCTGGGTCATTTAGTTAGTACATGTTTAACTTTATAAAAAAACTCCAGGGGCGCCTGGGTGGCTCAGTCCATCAAGTGTCTGCCTTTGGCTCAGGTCATGATCCCGGAGTTCTGGGATCAAGTCCCACATCGGGGTCTCTGCTCAGTGGGGAGCCTGCTTCTCCCTCTCCCTCTGCCTGCCACTCTGCCTACTTGTGTTCTCTGTCTCTGTCATATAAATAAATAAAATCTTAAAAATAAATAAAAACCAAAAAACTTCTCCAAAGTAGCTCTATCACATTACATTTCTACCAGTAATATATGAGGGTCCCAGTTTCTCCATATCCTTACCAACCCTTGGAATTGTCAGTCTCTTTTATTTTAGCCTGTCTAATGAGTATGTAATGGTATCTCGTTTCAGTTTGCATTTTCCAAATGATGAATTCTTGCCTATTTTTGAGAAATATTGTAATTAGGTTGTCTTCTTATTCAGTTGTAGGAATTCTTTATATATCCTGGGTATAAGTTTTTTATCAGATATATGTTTTACAAACATTTTCCCCCAAGTCTGTGGTTTGTCTTTTCATGTTTTTAGTGGTCTCTTTTAAAGATCAAAATTTTAAATTTCGATCAACTCCATCTTACCATTTAAAAAAATTTTATTAAAAAAATGTAGAAAATAAAAATAAAAATGTTATTGTTCCTGCTTTTGGTGTCATCAGAAGGCTTTTTTAAAATCCAGTTATATAAGTTATTCAAGACTCATAAGGATGCAGAAAAGTCGAAAGTAAAAAGATGGGAGAAATATGGATGGAACACTAACCAAAGCAAGCTGGAATAAATAAATGTTAATGTTAGACAAAACAGAACTCAAGCAAAAAGCATTACTGGAAACAAAGAAGGTGACTACATAATGATAAAAAATTCAAATCAGTAGGTAATTAAAATAATTCTAAGTAATACTGAACTATAAGGAGAAATACATGAATCCAATACCATACTGAGGGAATTTTAACACTAATCTCTTAGTAACTGATATCTCAAGAAAACCAAAGATAAACTATATTAAGATTTAAACACTACTTACGTGTTTTATCTAAAGGACATACAGAGAATCTGCACCAAACAACTAGAGATTTCACAATCTTTTAAAAAATCTCACAGACCATTTACAAAAAAGGACCATAAGCCATAAAGCAAGTTTTAACAACTTTTCAAAGGACTGGAAGATATAGATCATTTTCTCTAATCATAATGCAATTACGTTTAAATTCAATATAAAAAAAGATGATTAGAAAACTTGAAATGTTCAGAAATAAAAATTCCTTGAAGTAACTTTTGGGTCACAGAAGAAATTGTCATAAAAATTATAAAACATTTAGAACCAACCAATAACAAAAATAGCATATATCCAAATTTGTAGGATGTAGCTAAAACAGTACTTAGAAATGTGTAGAATTTTCTATGGTGGCTCTCTACCACTTGGATTATGCTGTTCGATAAGACATATCATTAATTTGAACAGTAAATAAAACAGGAGATCAAAGTGGTGGTTTCTATTGTGGCCTTCAGATACAATTTAATTATCCTGTCTTTATACAGTTCAGCAATTTCTAGGGGCAAGATCTAAGGGCTAGTAATAATATCCTCAGGTAACCCCTGTTATAAGCAAGACACAGACCCAAAATGGAGTCCTTATGCTAAGCCCCACATCACTAAATGAGATTTACTTACAGTTTCAGCACTCCCAGAAATGGAATCTCAAACCAGTCATTCAGGAATTTCCAGAACAGCACTAGTTAGGCAATATGCCTGACAGACCCCTGCCATCCCCTAAAGGAAAGTAATCTTGAAATAATCTATTTTGTCTAATGTAACTTCCTTGTTCCTATTCCTTCCTACCTATAAAGGTCTTTCATCTTATACAGCAACTTGGAGCTCCTTTCTACCTGGCTAGGTTGGATGCTATATGATTCAAATCAATTTTTGCTCAAATAAACTCTTTTTTTTTAATGTAATGTTATTTATTTATTTATTTTTAGATTTTATTTATTTATTTATTTGAGAGAGAGAGAGAGAAACAGCATGAGAGGGGACAGGGTCAGAGGGAGAAGCAGGCTCTCCGCCGAGCCGGGAGCCCGATGTGGGACTCGATCCCAGGACTCCGGGATCATGACCTGAGCCGAAGGCAGTCGCTTAACCAACTGAGCCACCCAGGCGCCCCTGTTATTTATTTATTTGAGAGAGAGAGCCAGAGGACGAGCAAGCAAGCATGGGCAGGAGGGGTAAAGGGAGAGGAAGAGGGAGCGAGAGAATCTCAAGTAGACTCTGTGCTGAGCGCAGAGCCTGAAGCAGGGCTCGATCTCATGACCTTGAGATCACAACCTGAGCCAAAACTAGGAGTCAGATGCTCAGCCGACTGTGCCACCCAGGCACCCCTCAAGTAAACTCTTTAAAAAAATTTAATACAGGGAAACGTGGGTGGCTCAGTCGGTTGAGCGTCTGCCTTCAGTTCAGGTCATGATCCCAGGGTGCTGGAATCGAGTCCCGTGTCGGGCTCCCTGCTCAGCAGTGAGTCTGCTTCTCCTTCTCCCTCTGCCCTTCTCCCTGCTTGTGCTCACTCTCTGTGTCAAATAAATAAAACCTTTTAAAAAAAAACTAATACACCTCAGTTTATCTTTTCACACCCTTGATGGATGCTTCAGACAAACAGCAGAGGTTGGGGAAGATGATCTCTCCTTAGGGGACAACAGCACTCAAGGTGACCTTGATATTGGTTATTATGCACACCAAGTTAACTGGCAGGAAAAAATATGAGAGAATATGGGTCTGTAGAGAGAACATAAGGGTCCTCCTCACTGGCAGCCCTGCACACACCATCCCCCGCCCCAACCCCCCGCCATACCACATACAAAAAAAAAGCAGAGGTAAGAGAGGGAAAGATTGGCTCCCTACATTCCTTTCTAGATGATTCCTTTCTAGGAAGGTCAAAAGCTTGGGCATTTTTGAGCCAGAGTGCTGACAGAGAGCTTTGATGGAATGGAAGAGTTCAATCAAGCCCACTTGTCTCTGGGGCCCATGAAGCTGGAGAACAAGGACGGCCTGTGGGCCACTCACCCTGAGAAAGCCCAAGGTGGGGGCTTGGGCCGCTCTGATCTGCTGTCTAGGCAGTGTGGCAAATGTTTGCTTTTCCCCTTCCATTCACTTGGGGGTGGCAGCAAAAGGTGCCACAGTGTTATAGGCTCTGTGTCGGCGAATGAGTCCTCCACATGGATCAGGCCGGACCACCAGGAAGAAAACCCACCCGAGACTGGGACCAAAGCTCCAGCTCAGAGAGAGGCACATTCCCGCACCCTCCCTGTGTTTCTGCATCCTCTGCACACGTTCAAGGCCTTAAGTCAAACTCCCTGTCACTAGACACACCAAAGGAACCACGATGCTGGCTAGCATGTGTGTTTTGGGGATCCCCAAGACCACACGCACATTCAGGGATCACTAGAATTTAGGGGACTCAGCAGAGAGTCATACCCATGGGTAAGGTTTATTACAGTGAAAGGATACATGACAAGTTCAACTAGAGAAAAAGCCACTGGCAGCATCTGGAGGCTTCGGATGCTCCCTCCCACCAGTCAGGAGACGCACGAGTGTGTTCCTCTCTCCAGGAGTGAAAAATTCACTAAAGTGTGTACACTCTTTCTCCCCGGGGGAGAGACTTAGCACCCAAGGTTTTTAATAGTGTCTGGTCACGTAGGTCCCCTCCGCCCAGCAACGATCATAATCCCAAACTCAAAGAAGGAAAGCAGGTGCAGTCTTGGCAGAGTGAACTATTTTTATCAGTCAGGGAGTGGGTTAAGGGCCAAGCTCCAGATGCCCGCCAAGGATGAACCTCATGAATGGGCCTTAATAAAGACAGCAGCTTGAGGCCTGCTACATTCTCTTTCCTGCATGTTTCCCATCCCGAAATGCCTTTCTTTCCTATTTGTGTGGTTTTGTAGGGTACAGAAACACGACACAGGAAAATTGGACTTCACCTCCACTCCAGGAATTGTCTCTACTATGTGGCAGTGGGAGCTCTACGAGCTGTGTGTTCTATCACAGTGTTAACTAGTCCCAGCAGCTCACAGCTCACAGCCGTCACAGACCAAAGAGCGGTAATGATTTTAGCCCAGGCACTGAAAATGAGGCTGTGTGACTTTTCCTTTTTTTTAAGATTTTATTTATTTATTTGAGAGAAAAAGAGTAAGATAGAGAGAGCATGAGCGGGGTGAGGGACAGAGGGAGAAGCAGGCTCTCCTCTGAGCAGGGAGCCCAATGCGGGACTCGATTCTGGGACCCTGGGATCATGATCTGAGCCGAAGGCAGACGCTTAACAGACTGAGCCACCCACATGCCCTGAGAATATGTGACTTTAAAGGGAATTTTTATATGTTGTATTTTATAACAACTGTGCTCGGAAGCCTTTATCTAAAAAAGATCTCCCCTCAGATGAATCCCCTACGACCCCACCTTTAGGCCTGTAATACCTTATGTAGGGGAACCTCTTTGGAGACGCTTTGTAAATGGTGGGCGTTCATTATCAACAAATTTACATCAAGGGCTTCATATACCAGAGGATGTTCCTGGTGCAGGTGATAAAGCAGTCAACAAAATAGACAAACACTTCTTATAATCATGAGCTTATAATCCATAAGCTGTGAGTAGAGAGACAAGCAAATCAGTACACAGGACAAGGAAAGTGCTCTGTACCTATTCGAGGCCAGCTGTGCTTCTTCACTCCTCCCCTGGTGGGAATGTGAACCTTCCAGAGGTGGAATTCGTAGCTTCTGGTTCTTCCTGGACCGAGACAGAACCTGTGACAACAGAAGCTTCACGGCACTGGAGAAATGCAGGACTTCCCTGCACAGAGCAAAGCCACAGGGAACTGAAGGGAGGGGGGCAAGGTCACAGTGAGATCTGCTGCTCTTCCTTCCAGCAGAGGGGTGCACCTGTGTGCATGGGCCCGCTTTTGTCGTCTCTTCCCAGCCATATGAAATCTACCTGCGATGTTGCAGGTTTTTATCACCCGGTGAGACTGTTTTATTCTCCCTCTCTTCCCCTACTCTATATTAAGAAAAAGAAAAAAAAAAAAAAAGCATAGGGATAGTTCCTAGCAAGTGAAACACTCCAAAACAGATGAGCATTCCACGGGCTATTCTGGTTCCTGCTAAACCCTGGGTGCCCAGGCGCGGACAGCAAAGAGGACATCAAAAGAATGTATGACACACAGTAACGTTAAAAAGTGTCATGGCTTTATCTGAGTCACAGCGAACAGAAAACCTTCACAGAAATCATGAAGATTAGTTTAGTCATCTAGTTGAGTTGTAAATGCAGAAATCAACATCCAGATGTCATCATCTCACTTAAATTCCCCCTGCTTTCTATTGTCCTTCCTATTAAGGACAATTCAACCCATCCCAGTTACAGTTGGTGTCCTTACAGGAGCCAACCTGGAGGTTCAGGAAAAAGCCTTTGGAACAGCCCAATGCCCATCTGTTTGAAACCCGGCTTAAGAGTCATTTCTGACTTTAAAAAATGAAAGATAGAAGTGAAAGTGCGCTTGTCTAGAAACCATGTATTTCTGAATAATTCAGGGATGGTTATTTAATCTTTGAGTCAGGATCACACTGAAAGTACCTCTCAGTAAGTGATAAAATGTGTCCCTCATTTGGTTGGAGCTGTTTTTACTTGAACACATTCTTCTAAATATTATAACTAAAGCATCACTTTTCAAATCCCTTTGAAAGCCTCCCCTGCCATCTTGCCTCTTTCTCCACACTGCTCCCATGGAGGGGCCACCTCTGGGCCATTCTGCTAGCAGCATCCTGGCAGGACCCCCCTCCCTGCAGCCCTGTGCGCAGCTGGGCTCCTATACGGCAGCGGCCCCAGCTGCATCATCGAACCTATCAGAAGAGAAGATACCTGGGTGGAAGAAAATGTTTCTTAGGCAATCGACAGCATGACTGTGAAGAGAGTTAAAATGATCAGCTTGCCCTGGCCTCTCAAATGCGGCAGTGTTTGGAACTGAAGCCCACAGGCACTGTGCATGGAAGAAATCTGTTCCAACATGAGGCTTCATTAAATATTCACTTAGTAAGAGAAAATGAAGGCTGTATGTACTCAGATCAATAGGAAATAATAAAAGCAAGGATAATTTGATCCATTCAGCTGAATGATATCATACAAGAGAATTGATATACTGAAAATTTTTTCTTATGGAGTAAGCCAGTGTATTTCGAATGAATACATTTTCCCTATGATTCAAAGCCAGCTGGTCTCATCACCTTAAAGCACCGTCCCTCACCGTGTCCGGCCCCCTCCCCAGTGCCAATTACCAAATACGGCAGGCCCCAAATGGAAGATAATTCGTTAAGCTACCAGGAAAGCAGTTACATTGATACTCATTTGGAGGAAGGAAAATGGGAAAATGCTGTAGAACCTGCTTACCAGGCAGTAAGCTTTTCATCCTTTTCTCCCCCTGCATCCACATGAGTTTCCTGACCCACTGTGACTTCACAGCACGAAGGTGTCAGCTGCCAGGATGTGTGAAATGCAACAGAAAGAGTCCTTTACTGAACTGCTCACGGGGTGGCTCTGAGCCACCCCAAAACCACCTCCAAAGAGAGGAAATCCAGGATTACCTGAGGCAGCTGACAAGAAGAACCTATGAACAATTAATTCTTCAGCAAAGAATTAAGGCAGATGAGCACAATAACCCACGATTAGAATGGAAAAATAACATTTCTTTAAGTCTTCTGGGGTTGGCAATGATTTAATTAATTTCTTAACTTCATTTTTAAAAGTCAGAATAGCAACCTGTATTTGTCAAAGTTGCTCAGAGATCCTTCTGTAAAAAGCTGGTGCCAAATGCTGAAACACAAACCTGATCCTTAGGGAATTTACATGGCTTCAATGCAGCCCCTGTAGAAAGTGGATTTTACGACACCAAGTAATAATAATAAACATTTTTCATCAACAGTAAAATTCTGAAGATACAGGTGGGATACCCATCATGATAATAATTTTTGCTAAATATTTCAAGTGTGGTACGAAGTAGAAATATAATTTTTAAAGAGCATTTGAGATAACTTCAGTTCTCCTAAAAACAAAACTGTATCTTTATGTATTAGAATAAAAGATTGTTTTAAAAACCACTGTAATTTGTGCTCGCTTCGGCACCACATATACTAAAAACCACTGTAATTTTTTGATTGATTTACAAGTGACACCATTTGAGATGTGAAAACTAATTTTAACATCACACCTCAAGGGCAATAATCTTTACAAAGTTGTCTCAGGGCATACCTATTTGCAGTGAAAGAAAAAAAGACTAAATCTACAAGACACCAGCAGCTCAAATAAAATTAATAGTTAATCTCCCTTATGTTCCCCCCAGGTTTTATAAAGAGATATTTAAATTTATTGTATATATAATGTGTAGCAAGTCTCCAATGCCCGATATCTATGCCTCCTAGTATTCGTTCCCTTTTGGAGACTCCTCTCTTTGAATCTAATCTCCCTTTTCATCAATGGAATGTGGCAGAGGTGACACTGAGGGACATCTGTGGCTAGAGCATAAGGAAAGCTGGCTCTCTTGGAATGTTGTTCTGAGGGTTGCCAGCTCTCATGTGAGAAGCTCAAACACCCTGGGGTCTAGAGGTTACCAGGAAGCGCAAGATCGCCACAGGGAATGGCCAGATGGCTGCTCATCTGTTCCAACCAATCCCAGCTTAGGCACCAGACATGGCGTGAAGACACCAGGGTGGTGACTTCCAGCCCAGTCATGCCTTCAGATGCCTGCAGTTCCAGCCACCCCGCAGCTTGCCAGAGAGATCTCAAGCGAAGCTCAAGCTAAGCCTAGTCGACCAAAAGAACCAGGAAAGATAATAAATTATTGTTGAAGACGCTAAATTTTGGTGGTGCTTGTTACCCAGCAATAGACATCTGGAATACTTTGTATGTAAAATAGCAGTAAGCAACCTGTTCAGATAGACATGTGAGTGTCCACAGCACCACACTCCTTATCTAAAACAATGATTTCTGATTCTCACTGTAGGACATCTCCAAACCACCTCCAAAAATTTCAAGAACATTGTGAACATTTAAAATAATCTTAAAATAGCAGCGCCTGGGTGGCTCAGTCAGTTAAGCGCCTGTCTTCAGCTCGGGTCATGATCCAGGGACCCTGGGACTGAGCCCTGAGTTGGGCTCCCTGCTCAGCGGGTTGGGGGGACTGCTTCTCCCTCTCCCTCGTGCTCTCTCATGTGTGCTCTCAAATAAATAAAATCTTAAAACAAGATTATTTTTTAAGATGTTATTTATTTGAGAGAGAGAGAGAGCACAAGCAGAGGGAGCAGCAAAGGGAGAGGGAGAAGCATACTCCCCGCTGAGCAAGGAGCCCGATGCGGGGCTCGATCCTAGGACCCTAGGAAAATGACCTGAGCCAAAGGCAGATGCTTAACCAACTGAGCCACCCACGTGCCCCCCAAAATAAATAATCTTAAAATAAGGGTGCCTAGGTGGCACAGTCAGTTAAACATCCATCTGACTCTTGATTTTGGCTCAGGTCATGATCTCAGGGTCATGGGATCGAGCCCTGTGTCAGGCTCATGCTCAGGGAGGAGTCTGCTTGAGATTCTCTCTCCCTCTGCCCCCTCACCCCTGCTCGTGTGTGTGTGTGTGTGTGTGTGTGCTCACGTGCACGCCTTCTCTCAAGAAAGAAAGAAAATCTTAAAAAATAATAATCTTAAAATAAAACTGATTTTAAGTGTTTGAACAAACTAAACAAACTAAAACTGTTTAGTCTGAAAAAGATCAATATATAACACACAGTTCCTTATGAGGGGATTAAATAAAAAGAAGTAAAAAACATCTAAGACAATCATACTTGTAAATCAATCATTTATTTTAAAAGGTAGAGTCACCTATCTATAAAGTGATTCCTGCACTGAAAAGGTCCAGAAACAGGCAACCCTCCACTGTGATTTCCAGCGTCTCAAGGCCTCAAAATGTGGGCTGCATGTCACCTGTCACCTGGGAGCTGAATCAGCACCTGCACTGTAACAAGATCTCCAGGTGATTCACATACCTATTAAACTTAGAGACATGCTTTTATAGAGCAGTGGTTCCCAAACTTGTCTGCATATGAGAATCATATGGGAATCTTAAAAATTCCAAAATCCAGGCCATGGGGACACAGGCACTGGTGGTTTTAAAGTCCTCCAGGTGATTCCATGTGCAGCCAAGTCTGGGAATGACTGGTGACTCTTCATAAAGCACTGGTTCTCAAACTTGGCCGCACAGTGGGAGAACCTGTGGAGCATCAAAAAGCACTACCACCTGTTTCCAGCCCCAGGAAGTCTGATGCGACTGGTCTCAGGTGTGACCCAGGCACTGAAACTTTTTAAAGGCTTCCCAAGTGACTTTCATGTGCAGCAAAGTTTGAGAACCGTGATCTAGAACCTGGCACAGAGGCTTCAAGATGGTAGCTAAGTCTGCATCGCTCTTTCTGCAAAGGGCTTTAAAGTCAGTGAACGTTAATTAAAATGAACGGCTGGTCTCACAGCTTTCAGTTAACTCACCGGTATAATGACAGCTTCAGGCTTGCTGGAGTTCAGGTCTGCCAAATCTTGTATGTCCCCATGGGCTCTCCTGGCATTTTCCTCCAGCACATTTCTCTTCTCTTCTGCTGGGCTCTCTTTCAAGTGATTAACAAGGTACATCTGCTCAGCATTAGGAGCAAATAGCTTCACCTTCAAAAATAGAAATAAAAACAAATGATGTCATTGCCTCTATGAAAATAATCAAGCAAATCAACCTCAGAGCCTAAACCAGGAAGGAAAGTCAGAAAACCACTAAGTAATTCTGTATGCCTTCAGGGCCAACACCAACTACAAATAGCAGCCACAAGGAAGAACTGCAGGGGACTTCTACGGGGTCGGGAGGAGAGCTATAAATTAGCTTCTAGAAAGAAAGTAGAACAGAAAGAGACTGATTTCCAAATGCATACATACACATATCTACCTATCCACACACACAGCCATATATGTGTGTATACATATGTATATAAATTACATAGCCCTTGAACAATACAACTCCATGCATTGAAAATTTGTGTATAACTTTGACTACCCATAGCCTACTGTTGACCTAAAGCCTTACTGATAACATAAACTGTTAACGCAGATTTTGTATGTTACATATATTATATACTGCAGTCTTACAATGAAGTAAGCTAGAAGAAAATGTTAAGGAAATCATAAATGAAAGTACATTTACAGCTGTATTGTATTTATATTAAAAAAATTCTGTTTAAGGTGACCCACACAGTTCAAACCTGTGTTGTTCAAGGGTCAACAGTACATGCTTTTTAAAGAGATGGAAGAGAGGATTTTATTTTATTTTAAAGATTTTATTTATTTGTTAGAGAGATCACAAGCAGGGGGAGCGGCAGGCAGAGGGTGAAGCAGGCTCCCCGCTGAGCAAGGAGGCTGATGAGATGGGGGGCTCGATCCCAGGACCCTGGGATCATGACCTGAGCCAAAGGCAGACGCTTAACCGACTGAGCCACCCAGGTGTCCCGAGAGGATTTGATTTTATAGATAGAAACATAGAGGGCTCAAAACCATGGGAGAGTTGAATAAATCTATCTTTAAAGTCTTTCTAAAGCTGGGATTCTCAAGCCTGCTGCATATTAGAATCACCTGGAGAGGTTGAGGCCCTGTTACATGGGAATCTCTGGGACGGAAGCACTAGCTTGGGCATTGGTATGTCTTAAAATCTCCTGAGGTGATTCCATCATTTGTCAGGGTTGGCAACCATTGAACTAAAGCAAATGGGAAATAAAACTCACAAACTCAGGGCTCTAAGTTAAAATCTCACGGGTTTTATTTATTTATTTATTTTTAAAGATTTTATTTATTTATTTGAGAGGGAGCGCACGAGCTTGATCCCAGGATCAGGGCCTGAGCTGAAGGCAAACACTTAACCGACTGAGCCACCCAGGTACCCCTAAAATCTCAGGGGTTTTAATGCCAAAAACCCAAAGCAGACCATTTGGAAGCTCTTACTTGATCTACTTCCAGGCATTCAACCCAACGAAGCTCTGGATTATCACCCCCAGTCTGCCATCAGAAACAGTTCCTCTTTCCCCAAAAGCTAGATCCTGCAGGGGCAGTGATCTGGGGAGACATGAGGATTAGGAGGCAAGGAAGGAAGTGCAGGGTAGGCACCTATATACTGGGGCCCTAAGTGTCACACCTTCTTCACTGACTTCTACCCCCCCCCCAAAACTTGCAGGTCCACCTCTCCAGGAACTAGATAAGGCTGGTCTGAGTCAAATGTCCCTTGACTTTGAGAAGGCATCATTAGGACTAGAAAGCAAACGATCACATTTTAGCCTCCTGTTATTAAACTTTGTATTTGATTAAAATATATATTAATATTCTAAACATTCTTCCCTGTATTTTTGGTTTTACAAAACTGAGTAATATCTCCTATCCATGGGATAGATCTACGGGAGAGATTCTAAGCACATATATATCCCATTATTAGTAAAAAGAAAAAAAAAGCTTCGAACATTCTGAAGGGCAAGAAAGATGAAAAAAAAAATGTGGATTGGTTTTTAAACCAGTAATTCTGGAAACAGACTGGCTTGCAGTTGCTTTGTGAAATTAACCAGATCTACCTGCCCAAGGTGGAGGTGAAGATAAAAATTTAAATTTCACCTAAACTCTACCCTCCCCCAGAATCCTATAACTCTATTTTTTCCTTTGAGTAGATGCTATACAGTTCCACGGGTGGGCAACAGTTCAATGGTTGATGAACATGATTTTATCAGACTACAGTATTCTTCTGAGTGTTCTTAAGCTGAGCAAGGACCCAAGGGAAACCAACTGGATTAAAATTCAAACTATTTTTTGATGGATCTTCCAAGATTTAAAAACCATGAACTAGAGAGAAGTCAGTACAATGAGGTATCAGGCAACAACAGTCTATAAGCATCTTTAGCCTGGGATGCTGGGGTCATAGCCAAAAGGAACAGAAGGCAGAACCAGACCCGAGCAGATGGGAGCTACTGAGAGGCTGAGTTAAGGCTAATATGAGGGACTGCTTTCTCACCATTAGAGCTCCCTGCAGGCGGAATGAAGAGACTGCAGTCCCAAGAGAGGAGAGCCCCACCACTGACCATGGTCAACTTGAAACTTGTCTCTATAGCTCTGGGAAGTCCTGAGTAGGATGGGAAGCTCCACTGGCCCTCTAGCCTATGATCCCATTATTTGTATACTGTTACTCTAGAGAGCTGTTTCAGTGGTAAGTCATGCTCAAGTAAATACCCTCTGGGAATCCTGTGGGTGCCCTGTCAAACTGAACATTACATTTCAGCTGTCATAGCTAGGATGTGTTGCGCCCTCCCCTCCCCACCCCCAACTTGTGTGGGTCTTTGGAGAGGTCAGTTTAGCCTTGGTGATTCTGAACTGAGCCATGGTATGCAGGAGAGCGAGGACTGCACCCACCTAAACACTTAGGTAGGTGGGTGTTAAAATGGTACCCTGCCTGAATCTCCACAATTTCCTAAGCTGGTGCAGCAAGTGGGAGAAGGGGAAGGAGGCTGGGTGGGGGAGGGACTAATTCCCATCAGCCCTCAGAAAGCCTAGCAGGCGTGAGGAAGCCAGCGCTGCTCCCTCCATCCCCAGCGTGGGTCATGGGGTCGCCTATGCCCTCACTTACTCCAGTATCCTTACAAATACTACGATGGTTCACAAGTGTTGTGGGTGAAGTGAAGGTAAGCTGCTCTCTTGTAAAACAAGTAACTATAAGTTATAACGCTTTTAATGTACTATTTATAGACATAAGTCAGTATCTTTGTATAGAAGTATGGCAGGCCATGGATATCTCACCAGAAGCAGGGCGGTTGATCCCATTGTTTCCTTGAGCTGGATGAAGGGTCAAAGAAGGGTAATGTAGAATCTTCTGCCCCACTGAAGCGGGCGATCCCAACAAGGAAGAACATCGCGGGGCGGGGGGGGGTGGGTGGAGTGGATCAAATAGCGTAGTATCGTGGGCCGTGCATTGCGTTGGCCATTGGCTCAGGTCGGGTGAGGACCAGTCATTCCTCCATGATTGTCTTCCTCACGGCACCACCACCGCCAAATAAAGATTCTTTCACTCAAATGTTTGCTGTCACCTAGTCTGGACCCTGTGTGGCGGAGTGAGAGTTCCGTGCTAGAGAATCCAAAGGAGGGGCCCAAAGATGGACTCTTGGTGGTGGTGGCTTGGTTTGGGTGGGAGTTGTTGAGCGCAGGTCAGAAAAATAGCTCCAAAGAAGCGGTGAACTTTAAACTGAGACGCGGGACCAGAAGCCCTGGGCATTCTGGGTCAGTTTCAGAAAAAGGAGGCCCCGAGGCCCGGATGGCGCGCTCCAAGAAGCCGGACCCAAGAGCCTTCCCGGCCGGCAAAGTTTTGAAAGCCGCCACCCTGCGGGCCGCTGCGGACAGGGAAAACGGTCCGCACGAAAGGGCTTCGCTCCCTCGGGCTCAGGAAGGCGTCCGACGCCACGGGGCCGAATCTCCGGCCCGGGAGAGGGCGGGCCCGGCCGGACCCGGGCGGCCGAGTCCGGGGTTGGGCGTGGCTCCGCGCATGCTCAGCGCGCGGGCCGTCCGCGTCGCCGGGCTCGGGAGGCGCCGGAAGCACCGGGAGCCGTCCCATGGCGCAGGCGGGGAGCGCCCGCCGTGGGGTCGGGGGGCGGCGGGCCGCGGGCGCGGCTCCGGGGTGCGCGCTCTGGCGCTGGGCCCTGGCGCTGCTGTGGCTGCCGACGGCCGCGGCCGGCCCCTCCCGGCGCCAGTGGCCCGTGCCCTACAAGTGAGTGCGCGCGGCGCGCGGCGGGGCGGGCGCGCGCACGGCTGGGGCTGGCGGGGCGGGTGCCGGGGCCGAGAGGCGCTCCCCACGCGGGGGGGGGCCGGGGGGGGGCGCGCCGGAGTCGCCGCTGCCAGCCGCGCGCCGCCCTGGGGCCTCTCTTCCTCTGGGGACACTTGCGCCAGTTTCTGGGTGCCCTCGGCTCAGGACACTCCCTAATCATGGAAGAAACGGGAAGTAATGTCATTTTACCGAGTGAATTTTGGATGCAAGTAACCGGCTGTTTGAATGGTTTGAGGAGACTTTGAATACCGCGTTTGTTTATTAACGTCCTGCACGTCGTTATCTTGAGCGCGTACCCATTGGCACAACTGACAGCGTGACCCACTGGTTGGGGTTTTCTGGGACTTTCCGTTTTTATCCCAGAAGTCATGCGTCCTTAGACTCGCCCGCCCCTTGACTCAGGCACCCCGGGAAGGTTGGTGACCTCGTTTGTTACCTGTTTGCAGTCTGGGTGTAGGATGTGGTCATAAGACCAGGACAGAGACTGACTGCAAACCTGTGAAGCTGATTGGAGCCTCTGACCTAGAAGTACTTACACGACCGAAGATGGTCCAGGTGGCTAAACACACGGAAAGAAAACAACGCTGTTAACGCCAGGCAGGACTTTTGAAAACGCACAGCTGTTTCGGCTGACAAAATAGTGAATGGGGAGGCAGGTTAACCTAGTGGTCAGGAGAGAGTTCTGGGTTCCCGTCAAATCAGGCACCACCATCACTAGCTGTTCGATATCCGTATCTCTAACCACGTGTCCTGAGTTAGCAGGAATAGTAGCTTTTACCCCGTGTTTGTAGGGGGATTACATCTAGTAAATGCCAGCTATTGTCAAGCCTGGGTATTAGCGTATTCTCACTGAATGCTTTGCACCACTTCCTTGTTTTGCTTGATATATATGAAGAGAGAAGTTTGGGTTTTCTTGAAAAAATGTTAATACAGTGTTCACTCAAAAAAACATAAGAAGTAAAAAATAAATGTTCAATAAAATGAGATTGTAAATCCAAAACTACTTGATTTAAAATTAGGGAAAGATATGGACTGTAACGTCGTGTTTCTATAAAAGTTTCAAGTATTAAGTTGAGTTTAATCTTCTCTACTGAATATAATAAAATTTAACTTTATTAAATTCACACGAATTATGCTTTTGAAATTACCCTTGACCTACAAGAGATTTAGCTGTGGGCAAGTGAAAACTATATATAGTTATGTATTTGTTTCAACCAGATGAGCACCTATAAAACAGGTAAGTATACCTAAATCTTATAAATGTGTGTGGGGGGGGAGGGTGTTAATATTTTTGGCTAACTTCTTAAAATAGAAATTTTTGTTGATGTGTTAGGGTTGTAAAAGAACAGATCTGTCTAAAACCTTAGAGATCCAGGATTCTTCAGGATAGATGGAGGCAGCGTCTTTTTTTCGTCCGTATCTTCCAGGGCCAAATATGGAAGGTGACCAGGGGTGTCTACTACTACAATCCGCCCCCTAGTCCTATTGCCAAGGCCTTCTGGGTGGCGGGGGGTGTCTTCTCTTCTTGTTACATGAGTACTGTTACTCCTAACTGACCAATGCCTTAACTTCCTCTCTCTCACTGCCCTCTTCTAACTCATAAAATAAGGTTTGTTTTGCAGCAAATCCAGTCAGACCAGGTCTGCTACTTACAATCCTTGAAGCTCACTCTGGGGCTCATTCCTTGGCAGTTGTAGAGTCCCGGGGTTGCGGTTCCTGCTGCGTCAGTGCAAAATGACAGTCCCTGCCGCCCTCTCCTGCCCTGAAGCCTGAATTCCTTATTTACAGTCTTATTTACCCACTGTCTTAAAATACTTAATGTTTTCTGTACTCGTGCCCTAACCTTTGGAAGTATTTTAAAAACCTAAGCCAGGTCTTCATCGCTTTCTTTGTCCTCCTCGTCTCTACCCATTCCACATCTGGTAGAAGTGATTTCTCTCCTGTGTGCTGGCGGGACTTTGTATCTTTCTTTAGCACTTACCACACTGCACTTGGTTTACTTGTTTAATGTATTCCCAGCCCCCACCCAAGTGTTCTTGAGGAAGGGAACATCATTTTAATTTTGTTTTCCTCCTCCCTAGTATGGTGTCCTACACATAGTAGAGCTTTAATAAATATTGGCTGAAGGATCATTGGTTAATTTCATTATTTAAAATTGTTTAAAGATCTAATTGGCTTTATTAAACGATTCATGAACTCGGCCACATCCTGTCTAGCAAATAGAGGGGCACTCCTGTTGGTTAATTCTTAAGAAAATAGAAAATATATTCTGAAATAAAAATAAAAGTACGTTCTATTTAATCATAATTATTTTGGAATCATCTTAACATGGATTGTTTAGGAAATTAAATATCACTTGAAAATACTCCTTTATTCAGTGAGTATTTGTCTACTAAATAAGATCTGATCTGTGAACATTTTAAGATACAGCCCCCATTTTCAAGATTTTCACAATGGGAGCAGGAAACAGAGAAGCATGCATTTATCAAAGTGCTTTTAATGTATAATTGGCTATTAAAGACATCATTGGAGGGCGCCTGGGTGGCTTAGTCGGTTAAGCATCTGCCTTCAGCTCAGATCATGATGCCAGGGTCCTGGGATGGAGCCCGGCATCCGGCTTCCTGCTCATCAGGGAGCCTGCTTCTCCCTCTCCCTCTGCTGCTGCTTCCCCTGCTTGTGCTCTCTCTGTCAAATAAATAAAATGTTTAAAAATAAATAAGACATCATTGAAGTTTGTTCACAGGATAACAGATAAAATGTTTAAACACTATGGGCTAAACTTTTGAATGTTTCCTCTGAAAATGTTATTGACAGTGGTACTGAAATCTGGATTCTAAAATGTTCAAGAAGAACCAAATTCCTATTAGAATCTAAGTTAGTGGTTTCTTTTTCTTTATTAGACGCTCTTCCTTCCGTCCAGAACCAGATCCTTATTGTCAAGCTAAATACACATTCTGTCCAACTGGCTCACCTATCCCAGTTATGAAAGGTGATGATGTCATTGAAGTCTTTCGGTTACAAGCCCCAGTATGGGAATTTAAATATGGGAACCTCCTGGGACACTTGGTAAGGCTGCATCTTGATCTTATAACTTTGGTTAATTAAATGATTTATTAAGTGGATTTGAGGGAATAATCGCTGTGCAAAGGGCTGATTTGAGATAATGTTTAATTTGTGTTCTTGGCATGTTTAAAATGAGTAGTCAGTGGGGCAGCTGGGTGACTCAGCTGGGTAAACATCTGACTCTTGGTTTTGGCTCAGCTCATCATGATCTTGGGGTCATGAGATCCAGCCCTGCCTGGGCTCTGTGCTTGGGGGCAGAGTCTGCTTGAGATTCTCTCCCTCTCCCTCTGCCCTGCACCCCCCTCTTGAGGGCACCTGTGTGCTTGCAAGCTCGTGCGTGCTCTCTCTCTCAAATAAATAAGTAAATAAATAAACAAAATCTTTAAAATGAGTAGTCAAAAAAATATTACCATATTTTATGATCCTGACAGTAACAGATGCAGTTGCTTTAATTCATTTTGATATTCTGTATCCGTACCCAGCTCCTGGAAAGTAAGAAAGGAGAAGGCCTGGGGAAGGGGCAAGGTAGGCAGGAAACACTTCACCTCCAGTCCCTGCTGCACACTTCCTAGGTTAGCTCACCATGTGAGCCTCTCATCCCCCTGTGAAGTATATAGACTTCCTGAGACTGGCACGGAGCTTCTTGAACCCATTCTAAACTTAAGGAAATTAAGAGCATGTCCATATAGCAAACATCCTTACTATCTGAGATAGGCAGCAGTCAAAACCAGAGTGGAGGAGGGCCTGGACTTTGAGGAGGCACAGGGTGGACACAGGAATAGCAACATGGAGGAGGAATGGCTGAGCAGTTGCTGTCGTTGATACACAGTCGTGGTGTATTACATTTTCTCCCATTTGGTACCTGGGCCAGTGGTTCCTTCACAAGTGCTTTTATACTTGTATGATCTTTACACAGAAAATTATGCATGATGCCATTGGATTCAAGAGTACTTTAACTGGCAAGAACTACACAATGGAATGGTATGAACTTTTCCAACTTGGAAACTGTACATTTCCCCATCTCCGACCTGAAATGAGTGCCCCTTTCTGGTGTAATCAAGGAGCTGCCTGCTTTTTTGAAGGAATTGATGATAGGCACTGGAGGGAAAACGGGACGTTAGTTCTAGTAGCAACCATATCAGGTAAGTTTCAAAAATATGGCAGTATTTAACAATTGCATCAATATCCATATGAAAAAAAATTACTTTCATGGAGGCATTTCATTCATGTTCTGCTCTTTAGAGGTCAGTTTACAAAATGTACTTCTGGAAGCAATAACTTTTGACCCAGACTATTGTTCATGCCAAGCGTCACCTTTAGATGATGAGTAGTGTATCTCCTCTATTCCATGGTGAAAAATGAAGGAAATGATAAAATGTTTTCTGCAACTAAATTGGACTTTCTAAATAAAATAGTGGAAGAACATCCACAAAACGCCTGATAAAATAACTGATTAAAGGTGCTGTTAACCATATCTGGAAAAAGATTTTCAGTGATGATACCTTGTTTTTATGTCAAGAAGTAATAGCTACCGCTTATGGGTTCTTACTCTGGGCCCAGCAGCGGTTCCAAGTGCTTTATCTATATCATTTATATATACATCGTTTATCATCACAACCCCCCCCCCCAAATAGTTACTGTTATTCCCCACCACTACCATTTTACAGATGGGGAAACTGAAGCACAAAGTGCTTAAAGTCACACAGCTAATAAATAAGTGGGACTCCAACCTTGGCACTGAAGCCCTATTGACCATTTTCTTAACTACTTCGCTACATTATTTTCCAAAATATTCACAGTCTTATGGATTTGAGGCTCCTCAGGCAATTGAAATATTTTCTCTCTAAGATTTTCTGTTCTTTTGGATGTATTGGAAAGTTGCTGAAACACTTGGAATTTTGCTGCATGTGTAGCGTTGTTGGGTAGTGATGAAGAAAGTTCAGAACTTTTACCAGAAACTGGTATGTGACCTTGGGTGACATTTTACTTTGTCGACTCATTACCCCATTGTAGAATGGGGATGAGACTGCCATTGCATCCTAGAGGTAGGGAGCTTGCCCATATGATTCATAGAGCTCCACATTATAATTGTTGTTCCCAAGAAAGCAGAAATAATCTGGAATGAAAGCGCTGTTTGTGGTAAGAATTCTTCAGTGAACCACAGGCCTTGAGGATGTTATCACGCTTTCCACTTGGAGAACTCTGCACAGCATTTTGGAGCATGTTATCTCACAGTTCAGTGAGGAGAAAACACTCTTCTTCCTTTTATGAGTAAGGAATTGAGGGTCAACCAGGTAGAATGACTTACCAGTCTCTTCAAGTCACAAATCTGGTTGTAGAACCAGGAATCTTCTAACTGTACACCATGCTGTTACCTGATCTTCCTTCCTACTTTCTAATTGATGTGCCCCAAACCATTCCAACAATATCAAAGTCCATTTCTCTTTTAACCGTGCTCAGTGTTCATACTCTTCATTCCAGGCCAGTTCACATTTCTCCTTTCTCTGTCCACCTATCTCATTATCTGAAAATTCTTCTTTCTGACATCAGTGTATGATATGAACAAGTGATCATTATTTCATGTAAAATATTTTTTAATATGCTAGTGCCTAAATCTTTCCAGTTACCCATCTGCTTTGTGATTAGTCCTGTTACTGATATTTTCTCATGTTAGAGAAGTGTTTTGAATTCTTTGTAATTCTCAATTACAGCAGTGATTTTTTAAAGTTGAAGAACACTAAGAACAGTATCCCCAGTTCTAAGAAAACAGGCTTTATATTATTCCACAACTTTAATTCCATAAAGTTGATCAAAGCAGCCACTCTATTCATTTTATAGGACACAAAGTATTGATTTCATGGACTCAAGTTGGAGCACTTAAGAAAGGTTCACACAAGGTGACAAAGTGAAATGTTGGGGCCAAGCTCTATTAGGCATTGTAAATGAGGTTGTGACCACACAAAGTATGGTGTTTTGTTAACTTTTGGAGAGATTCCTCTGGTCTGGTACAAGGTGGTAGGAGAGTGTGAGCCGTTCCAGAATCTGTATAGTGCACAAACGTGGCCAAAACCATTTCCAGTTTAGTTGCTTCATTGGAAGAATTTGTATGGTTAGTGGGAAGGTTGTAAGCAGAATCCCACCAGCTGCAAGTATAGAGAGAAAGGGAAATATCAAATACTCAAGGAGGATAGGGTATAGTAAGTACTTTTCTCTTGTAACATGAGTAGACCAGCCTTCTAGAGTAGCAGCTCCCCTGGCTGCCATTCATACTGTGTGGGCACCGTGCTGTGTGACAGAAAAGCTCTGCATTTCCTCTCCTCCATTCTTAACACGCCTTGGCCCCATTCACTTTTACCTCTTCCCCAGTTTTTTTTCCTGGTTTTCTCTCTTTTGCCTCTGAATCCAGGATTTGTTGAGTGGGGTAAAGAAAGAGGGCTTCTAGGGTGCCTGGGTGGCTCAGTCGTTAAGCATCTGCCTTCAGCTCAGGTCATGATCCCAGGGTCCTGGGATTGAGCCCTGCATCGGGCTCTCTGCTCAGCGGGAAGCCTGCTTCTCCCTCTCCCACTCCCCCTGCTTGTGTTCCGTCTCTTGCTGTGTTTCTCTCTGTCAAAATATAAATAAAATCTTAAAAAAAAAAGGGCTTCTGCATGTGTATAATTTTGCTTTTGACTATACCTTAAATGATTGTAGAATTGGTATGTAAGACTTTATACACCTGTTGTAGCTAATGTTTACAATTCAGAAATACCTTGTAGCTTGAAAAATAGAATAAAAATTAGCTGAGCTTGGATTCCTATCGTGAGATACAGGTTTGGAACTATTACCAAAAATAATAGATAAATAATAATAAAAACTATTATTTATTCATGGCCTTAATCATCAGGTTAGAACATTTTACATAAAACTAATATGATTAGCTTTGATGTTCACATAGGTAATTTTTTTTTTTTTTTTTTTTTTTAACTAGGAAACACATTTAACGAAATGGCCAAGTGGGTAAAGCGGGACAATGAAACAGGGATTTATTACGAGACATGGACTGTCCAAGCCAGCCCAGAAAGAGGGGCGGAGACATGGTTTGAATCCTACGACTGTTCTAAATTCGTGTTAAGGACATATAAGAAGTTGGCTGAACTTGGAGCAGAGTTCAAGAAGATAGAAACCAACTATACGAGAATATTTCTTTACAGTGGAGAACCTACCTATTTGGGAAATGAAACATCTGTTTTTGGGCCAACAGGAAATAAGACTCTTGCTTTAGCCATAAAAAAATTTTATTACCCCTTCAAACCACATTGGTCAACTAAGGAATTTCTCTTCAGTATCTTGCAAATTTTTGATGCAGTGATTATACACAGAGAGTTCTATTTGTTTTATAATTTTGAATATTGGTTTTTACCTATGAAATTCCCTTTTATTAAAATAACTTATGAAGAAATCCCTTTACCTAACAGAAACAAAACACTCTCTGGTTTATAATATTTTAGTTCCACTGCTCTTTTTTCCTTTTATCACCAGCATATGTTTTTCACGGGGTGACTTTACATTTGTGGATTTCTTAGGCCCTTCTACCTTGGAGCAGAAATACACCTGGGCAGAATTGCCACGTACCATCTCAGGACTATTTTTGGAGAGAAGCTGAAACTTACTGCATTGGTCAAAGTGAGCACATTAGGTGATCTTGGTTTCAAACTCCAAGCCTTTCTTAATATGAATTACAGTTCATATCAGATATATAGGATCTTTGGACCCCATTTTCTTTTTTAATTGTGGATATGGTGTACCAAGATTTTTTTAATACCCTCAGTGACATTTTCATGATGGGAGGTATTTTTTTCTGGTATAGTAGTTATGCATTTTCATTTAAGTACTTTTTGGTGGTTTAGACGGACTTTACAGCTTTTGTAACCTTTGGGACCAGGCCTACTAGTTTGATTTTGTTCTGTTCACTTAAAGAACAATCTGGACACCGTAGCTGCAGCTACTCGTGCTTCTGGATGAGGTAGAAACAGTGTTAAAGAGCACAAGTTTCTAGCTAGCATTTTAGAATTAGCCAGTAACTGGCATTTTGTGATTTAGGCAGCTTAGCATCTCTGAACCTTAGTGTCCTTATGTCTAAGATGATACATCTGTCAGGATTGTTGTAAAGACTGAAGCCATGTATGTTTGTCATAGGAAAGTTACAGTAAATGGTCGCTATAATGATGAGTCAAAGAGCAAAGTGCCATCCTCGACCTGGCCTAATGTAGTTTAAATGCCAACCTTTCCTGGGGTTTATAGTAATTCCCTAGACTTTGAGCTGACAGTTGAATGCTTCTGCAATTCTTCAAACACAGGGGACACAGAAGTATGACTGCAGGTGCATCTGGGTGAACAGGCACCCTCAGACTCCTCTACTCTTCTTGTGTGCCTTCCACCCAGTAGAGATGCCAACACAGAAGAGGGTACACTTCTCAGATGGGACAGGTTTTTGTCAAGGATCTCCAAGTAGCTGTGCTTCCATTTAGGGCCATCAAACAAGGTTTCAAGGTCCTTTAAATGTCTGATGATCAACTGAACACTGTCTATTCACGGAAAAAACACCAGTCAGTAAGATGATGAAGCAGAGACAATCTGTTAAATATGTAAACTATGTTATTCAGTTTCTACTAACATTTGAGTGCCTCCTGAGAGGTTAGTTAGGTTATCATTGAGTTCTCTTACAAAGCCCAAACATAGGTATTACTTACCTGACCCAAATGAGTAAACTGGGGCTTAGGTTAAATGACCTTTCCCTGGCTACCCAGCTAATGGTAACCGAGCCACATTTTGAACCAGTTCTGTTGACTGCATGGCAAACAATATCAAGCGAGGTTTCACCGTTACTCAAAATGTAGTCCTCAGACCAGTGCCCACACCACAGGTTACCGACACCGTAGGTTACTGGTCAAGTACAGATACGGATAGGAAACATTCAGAAACTTCTTTTAAAGCAACTTAATTGGAGTAATTTTGTTTCTCTTGAATCTAATAAAAAAAATTGCTTGTATTTTGTATGTCTTTGTTTCATTTGTCTAGGAATTAATTTTTATTGTCTTTTTTAAAACTATAGGCACTACACCAGTCTGAAAATAAAAACCCAGCCCTTCACCAAACATAACTTGAGAAGCCCTGCATTACTCTGCTTACTGCAGCACAAAGGCAAAGTCTTGCTAAAATACATGGGGAGAACTTTGTTTCACTGCCTACCATTTAGCCTATGTACTCATGTTAATAGTGCCTAAACACTCCTAATTAATTTTGCCTCTTTAACCTGCTAGTTATCCTCAGAAGGTCACAAACGTGGATCTTTGCGTTATCACCACCTAGTGGCTGAAATGGGGCAGTGCCAACTTTTACTAGATAGGAAAATTGATCTGGAAAACAGAATTCCGGATTTTCTAGAACTGCAATGGGGAAACAAGCAAAAACTCTTGTGCCACATTTGTGTTAACTCCAAAGCACAGAACTTGGTTCTGTAGCAAAGACAAATGAGGACACCTGGATGTGGAACTTGAATTTTATTGTATTTTTCAGTTCCTAAGAATATTTTAACAAATGAAGGAATTCTGTGAAAATAATTGGTAGACTCAGGTGACTATAGCACAGAGCATAAAAATCACATTAGTACTTAAGAATTTTTTTTTTTTTTAAAGATTTTTTTTTAATTTATTTATTTGACAGAGAGAGAGAGGAGTGAGAGAGGGAACACAAGTCGGGGGAGTGAGAGAGGGAGAAGCAGGCTCCCCGCGGACCAGGAAGCCCGATGCGGGCCTCGATACCAGGACCCCAGGATCACGACCCGAGCCGAAGGCAGACGCTTAACGACTGAGCCACCCAGGCGCGCCCAGTACTTAAGAATTTATCAAACTTGTCAACTCTACTTGTAAGATGAAGTAGGCCTTTTGGAGTAGAGATGGAATGAACATGCTTTCAAAATGGTAGTTTATGGCCAGGCAGGAATTTGCCAATTAAATTTTGCTGCCCTTTGATCTACTATATAACTTAAATGTGATTTCTATTTTTCTGTTATGAATGTATAAAATTTCCTCTATTTCTATGAGAAACCATTTTGTTGAAGTTTGATTTAGGGGCTTTAGAATAAATATATCCTCCCTTACTAATTCTGGCTCAGTATTCAGTAAGTATACCCACAAAGTGTCATCAAATGTATTTTAATAATTACTTACAGGAAAACAGTCAAAAGATTAAAATACATATTTGGAACCCTGGATACTGGCTTCTTTGAAATCAGGGAAAAAAATAAAAGTCTTAAGAAACTTCATCTAGTTTTATAATCTGGTCTGGTGGTACTAAATGAAGTTTTTGGGGATTTCAGTTCCTTTAAGATCTTTTTCTTTTTTTTTAAGAAATTGTTGGTATGTTATACGAAGAACAGTGTTCCAAAACCATACACATGCTTTTCCCTGTTCACAGCCAAGGCAAATGGGCTGGCCGAAGTTGGTTTCCAGCATCTTCCTATTTACCCTTCATTGTCCAAGTAGCTTCCTGTGCTCTCAATTTTGCCTATCTACATTTTCTCTCCCCTACTTAAAACAATATATCCTTTTACTGGACTGATTATTCTAAGGATAAGCTCTTGGTTGTCTTTTGGAATAAAGGGCTTTGTGTCTGTTTGTAAGTCCTATATGTCCTTGTGTTTAAAGGATAGTTGGGTGTCAGAAGCAGGTAAAATTCTTCTGGCTGCTTGGGAACAGTAAAATCTCAGATAAACTGAAGCTGGAGTCTACAAAGATTGTTCCCAGTTATGTATGGGGTACAGATTACAGCTTCTTAAAGGACCTCGTTCAGGCCTAAGCCTTCTTCACACCAACCCCACCCCTCCCATTTATCTATTCTAAGCTTTTCTCTAAATATAAAAATTTCTCTGAATGCAGTAAATTGATTTAATCTTTAGTCATGCCTGTTTTTTTTTTCCTGATAGTATTGTTAAATAGCCCAGATTACGAAGGGAAATTGAAGTTATTTTCCAGAAGCTGTGAAGACAGGAAATGAAAATCATTTCAATAGTTTAGAAACTATTCTGGTTGGGACACCTGGGTGGTAATAAAGTCTGTTAAGCGTCATACTCAGGTTGTGATCTCAAGGTCATGAGACCGAGCCCCAGGTCAAGCTTGAGTGGGGCTTTGTGCACAGCACAGAGTCTGCTTAAGGCTCTTTCTCCCTGTGCCCCTCCCCTCAGCTCTCTCTCTAAAATAAATCTTAAACACAACAAGCTATTGTGACTGTATGGATTTATAGAAGACATGTCTCTATGAAAAGGCTACCTGGGTTTAAGGACTTTTAAGAATTCTATTTCAAAATAATCTGTTTTATAATTCTTATTCTAAAAGCAGAGTCTATTCTTTTTAATTTAACCATTTTCTTTATAAAATTTGAAAAATAAATGTACATTTCACAGTCAGTTTTTATTTCCTATCACTTTAGTCCTCAGAGTTTATTTCAAGGATAGATTCCATTTGCCTAATCTTACTACATCTTACCATAAACTTATTTAATATTAAACACCGTATTTATCAAATACAAATTTGAAACTAAAACCCTAAATTTGTATGCACTTGTTGGAAAATCAAGTACATTTGTTAGGGTACTTTTTAAAAATTAAAATAATACAACAGCATTAGTAACTATCTTTATTCTCAAATTGATAAAAGCATTTAACATATACTTTACAGTATAAACAAAGTAAGTGCTATGCATTTTGGTTATAAAGTGACAAAGTATTTCAAGCATTATATAATTCAATTTGTACAAAAAAGTAAATTTCCAAATAAAGCTTTGGTTAGTAGAACTGATTATGTACTGTCAAATCCATTTTCCAAAGTTGTTCAAGGAAAAAAAGCTTCATCCACTAACACAGGTATTTCTTGTACAAAGCTATTTACTATTAGTGAGAAGGGAAAATACTACAATAATTGCTTTTAACTTCCAAGTCTGGATCAGCCTTTTTTCTTCTCATTTCTAATGTGGCCAGAATACCATGACTTTTGAAAAATCACCTTTTACTTTATTCTTAGGAAGGTAATCTATTTAAAAAAAATAGATTAGATCTGTAAGACTGTTAGTTTCCATAATTACCAAGATGCTTTCTAAAAGTTTCAAGCATTAATATATTAGTCCATTGGGGTAAATCACTTCTAATTTCCCTTAGGAAAGGTATTATCTACTAGCACTAGTGCTCAGAATCAAAGCTTATATAATACCTAAAAAAACTGAATGTAACCCAAAACTTAGTATTTTTACAGCAATGTGTGGATAACCTTTATTCATATGAAAGTAATAAAAATGCTACCTAACTTAAATAATATAAAATAGCATTTTAACCAAATGAAAATCACAAAACTTAAGACATTTTTCTATTAAAATTTTCCAGTCCACTGAGAATATCTACTCAAAAATATGATTAGGAACTTAAATATACCCTCTTTTAGGTTTACTTGTTTATGCTGAACTGTACAATTGGTGCTCCTTTTATGATTTCGATAAGCTCTACTTATGTAACTATTTAATTCCAAAATGGAAAAATGAGCCATCACTAAAATTCACTGGAAATAATATTCTTTCATGGAAATAATTGATAAACATTTTAAAGTTCTACCTTTAATTACTTTAATTTGGCTTTAGCTTTTCATTTCAATTATTGTATGATACTTCAAAACTAGCTTTAACGAAGATAAAACCAAGGAGAACTGGTAAAGCATTCCTTACTTTTACACTGGATGCCTCAAAGTGTCACATACATAGTAACATCACAGAAAAGAATTTATATGGTTTAGCAGATTAAGTTTATACAGAGTTAAACACTGCCTCCCTTCCTGTTTTTTTCTTTTAATTTGATCTTGGCTCTGTTTATTATCCCTCTATAATAACCACTGTGACACTTCCAGTTTTCTAAGAGATCCAATTACTTACACATACCTCTTTAAACAGCTCTGTAACATATTTCAGAACATTCAACCAATCTCTTTAATTTGGTACAACATATCCTACATTTTTTCTCACAAAATGCTCTGTCCTGAGCTATATTAAACACCTTATAACAGGTGTATGTATAACTGAAGACCCTAAAATGTCAAGTTTACATTTTTAAAAAAATGCATAGAGAACGTAACTTTTGAAAACCTATTAGTACTCACTTCTCAGAGACTAGTATAGGTTTTGTTTCTTTCAGACTGTTAATCTTCGTAACTGGTTACTACTTTCAGATCTGAACCACATTTTAAAAGATTTTTTCTGAGCTTTGATTGCTATTAGGCTAAAGAAAGAGATGGAAGTTTTCTGACCGAAACTGGTCCATAGGTCTTCCAATAACATCCTTACATATTCAATGCAGGTATCAAATTTCCATGCCACAAAATAGAATTACATCAGAACTACAGGAAATAAACTCTTATTATAATACAATATGCTTAATGTTAAGGTGCTATTCATCATGCCCTACACATCATTCGGTCTTTACCAAGTAGGCATCATGTCTGGAAACCACACCCTACCAAGATGCTTGGACACCTCCCAATGGATCTGCTCCAAACTATATTTTTGGTCAGGAATTAAGACTTCTTCCATAATGGATAACTGAGACAGGCGGCCACCACACATCTTCACAAACTCAACAAAGGCACTACATGAGACTTCACATTCCCCTAGTCCAATAGCTGACAAATTTTTACAACGTTCTGCAATGCGAATTAACTCTTCATCAAGTGGCCGTAATCCGTTAGCACATACTACTAGTTCAACTAGTCTAGGGCATGTCATTCCCACACGGCCAAGCACATCTTTGCTTACTGATCTCCCAAAGTAAAGATGGGTGGCAGGTATTTCATACCGAAAGAAAGGATCAAATTCCTCTTCATATAAAAAAAAATACATCACTAAGTTCACTTTTGGTGAATGTCTGATGAAAGCATCCCAGCTGCTCTTCTGAATAGTATGGAAGTGTGTCTGTCCAGGATTCTCACTAACCACATCAATGCGCAAGTGTTCTAATCGGACGTGTTTTTCAGAAGATAAAGCAAGCAGCAATTCATCACTTAACAAGTGGTAATTCAGGGCCAGTTCACGTAAGCCATGACATTGATCAGCCACACAAAGGATACCTTGAAAGAAAAAAGACCTAATTATTTACAAATTTTTGTATAAATTCATCATCTGTTCAAAAAATTTAATCAAGTACAGGTCTCACAATAAAGGTTTACCATATTTCCCTAGCACAAAGCTATACAATTTAAAATTCAGTTATATGGTTGGACTAGCAGAAAGTCACAGTTAAAAACCTATTACTAATTCTATAAATCTGATACCTTAAAAAGACATGAAACTCATTTAACAACTTAGATCATAAATTATTAATAAATACAGTTGACCCCTGAACAACAATGGGGTTAGGGCACTGACCCCTGTACAGTTAAAATCTAAGCATAACTTTTGACTCTTCAAACATTTAATCTTTTTTTTTTTAAAGATTTTATTTATTTATTTGACAGAGAGAGACACACAGAGAGGAGCACAGGCAGGGGGAGTGGAGGGGGGAGAGGCAGGCTTCCCGCCGAGCGGGGAGCCCAATGCGGGGCTCGATCCCAGGGCCCTGGGACCATGACCTGAGCTGAAGGCAGACGCTTAACGACTGAGCCACCCAGGCGCCCCGACTCTTCAAACATTTAACCACTAATAGCCTACTGTTGACCAGATGCCTTACTGATAACATAGTCAATTAATACATATTTTGTATGTTAAATATATTTTGTGCTACATTCTTACAATAAAGTTAGAAAAAAGAAAATACTAAGGAAATCATAAGAGGAAATATATTTATAGTAAAATCTATAATAATCTGTAAAAATCTGTAAAAATAATCTGTAAAAAATCCACGTGTGTGGACCCACGAAGTTCAAACCCATATTGTTCAAGTGTTAGCTGTATGTTAACATTCCATAACTAAGTAAAGTTTACCCCAGTAACAAATGGACAGTGTCATATTCTTTAAAAAACTGATTAGTAATACCAAACTTGTAGGTTAAGCCAAGAAAAATTATATGATCATTGCTACAAAGGCCAAAGGACATTTTTTGAAATTGAAAACTTAATCCTAATTAAAAAGAAAAAAAAAGGTAAAGCCATATAAAAGAATCGATGTAACTAAATAAAACATTTGACAATTTTTTAAAAAAGATTTCTAACACATGAGCAACAAAGTTTTAACTGCTAATAGTGTATTAAACTTATCAAATTTCCAAGAAAAAAAATACCAAGATACCACTAGATAAATGAGTTAAAGATAATAAACAAATTCACATTAATGGAAATATTAAATATAACATATTCTCACATATCCAGAAAACAGTTCTATAAATGTTTCCCTATACTTAGGGCACTATGCTTCAGAACTGCACCAAACCTCTAACAGCAGCAGATCTTACCAAAGGTCAGTACCTGATCAGTGAAATGGCCTAGTATAAAAATTCTACCCCAACCAGACAGCCTATACTACTTGATAAATGATCCATTCAAACCATTTATTTCTTGTGTTTAGAAACAAGGATAGGAACAAAACATCCATCATATTATGTACTATTTCTTGTATAAGTATATGTCAGGTACTAGATACGTTATCCCATGAATACTCAAAAAAATCTAGAAAAGTAAGTTATTTTTATTTTTATTTTTTTTAAGATTTTATTTATTGACAGAGAGAGAGATAGCAAGAGCAGGAACACAAGCAGGGGGAGTGGGAGAGGGAGAAGCAGGCTTCCCGCAGAACAGGGAGCCCGATACGGGGCTCGATCCCAGGACCCTGGGATCATGACCCGAGCCAAAGGCAGATGCTTAACAACTGAGCCACCCAGGTGCCCCAGTTATTTCTATTTTGAAGTTGATGCACCTAAAGACAGCAAAACTGGAATTCAAACACAAACTGACTCTTAAGTTCATGTCCTTAACTACTGGTTGAGAAGTGACAAGACAGAGAGGCATCAATAAGACAAAGCTTAATAGCAGTGGAAGAATATAGGCAATAGAATCAGTGAAGAGAGAAACTGAATCATCAGTATAGGAGTCACAAAAGAGGGAATAAAAGACATCTGTGCTGGAGCACCTGGGTGGCTCAGGTAAGTGTTTGATTCTTGGTTTCAGCTCAGGTCATGATCGCAGGGTCATGGGACTGAGCCCTGCATTGGGCTCCGCGCTCAGTGCAGAGTCTGCTTGTCTCTCTCCCTCTGCTCCTCCCCCTCCACTCTCTCTCTCTCAAATAAGTAAGATTTCATTTATTTTAGAGAGAGAGAGAGAGCACAAGCAGAGAGAGCGGGAGGCAGAGGGAGAAGCAGGCTCCCCGCTGGGCAAGGAGCCTGATGCGGGACTCGATCCTAGGACCCTAGCTAGGATCATGAGCTGAGCCAAAGGCAGATGCTTAACCAAGTCACCCAGGCATCCCTAAAATAAATAAAATCTTTAAAAAAAAAAAAAAAAAAAGACATCTGTGCTTCACTCTTCAGCCACCGCAAAGTTTTTTTTCTCCATAAGGTGTGGATATACTTTGAAATAAATCATTACCCAAGATAACCTGATCTCTGTTCTTTATAATCTCATAAAGCCTGACAGAAAACAAATACATGGGGAACGGTAACCAAAGACGCAAATAAAAGAAACAGATACCATTGGTAACGATTAAAGCAGTTGTGGCAGGCATAATTCTAAAAGTGGTCCCCAAGATTCCACAACCTAACCCTCTGGAACTTGTAAATGTGGTAAGATACCACTCCCATGATTATGTTACGTTATACAGCACAGTTGGCTTTAGGATTGTCCAGGTGGTGCTAATCTAATCACATGAGCACTTCAAAAGCTGAGTCCAGTTGCAGAAAAGAAGTCAGACTCAGAACTTCTCTAGCTAAGCAGACAAGCTGGCTGAGCAAAGCCTATAGCTCTGACCTATAGAACTATGATACTACTAAATCAGTGTTGCTTTAACCTGCTAAATTTGTAGTTGTTAGTTACGCAGCAATAGAAAACTCAAACAGGGGCGCCTGGGTGGCTCAGTCGGTTAAGCAACTGCCTTCGGCTCAGATCATGATCCCGGAGTCCCGCATGGGGCTCCCTGCTCGGCGGGGAGTCTGCTTCTCCCTCTGACCCTCCCCCCTCTCATGTGCTCTCTCTCTCTCAAATAAATAAATAAAATCTTTAAAAAAAAAAGAAAACTCAGTTACTATATGATTCAGCAATTCCACTCATAGGTACATAACCAAAAGAAATTAAGCCTTATGTCCACACAAAATCTTACTTGAGTTTTCATGGCAGCATTGTTCGTAACAGTCAAAAGGTGGAAACAACCCAAATATCCATCAAATGAACAACAGATAAACGTGGCATATATCCACACAAAGGAATATTATTTGGAAATAAAAAGAAATGAAAGACTGATATATGCTATAACTTGCACAGAAATTCATTATCGGTGGTATTATCAATTCACACAACTCATTTAGAAGAAAAAGCAGTAAAAAGCATAAAAAAGATCCAGAACCTCTGACCTAGTTCTTCTACTTAATCATGTGTCTTATGGAAGAAATTAGTAGAAGCAAACCGCTATGTGCCAAAATAGTTTTTTTAAATCACAGCAAAAATGTAGAAGTAGCCAACCTTAAAAGAATTATAAGACAAATGGTGGCTTACCAACAACACAGAATACTAAGTAACTAAATGTTGATTATTTCAGCTGATACTTAATAAGAAGTGTCTTCACGTCAAGCACTGGTGCTAGCAGTCAAATACAACATGAACAAGACAGCCTTATCCTAACAGAAGGCAGCAGATAATGAAACAAGAATGCTCTGGGAGTCATAACAAGGGAATCAAGGAAGATATCCCAGAACTAACACAGTGGGATATAAAGAATTAGAAGGATCAAGTGAGGGCAAGAGGTGAGGGAGAAGGAAAGTGAACAGTATTTCCTATGTAAACACCCAGACATGGAAGAAAACACAAACCTTCTAAGAACTAAAGGGAGCTCAACATATAGTAATGCAAGTAAGGTAACATCTTTATGGATGAAGCCCAATAGACAGGCAAGGGCTAGATTATATGGGACCTTGTAAGCCTCAGTAAGGAGTTGGGATCTTACCTAATGCATAGAGTGAAGAAAACGAGAAAAAAATCAGATTTGTATTTTAGGAAGATTACTCTGTCTGTAGCATGGAACTCACATTAAAGAAGAGCAGGCTGCAAGTTAGGAAATCAGTTTAAGAGGGTACTACACAGGGGCGCCTGGGTGGCTCAGTTAAGTGTCCGACTCTTGACTTCGGCTCAGGTCATGATCTCAGAGTGGTGAGATCGAGTCCCACAACGGGTTCCTCGATGAGCATAGAGTCTGCTTATCCCTCTCCCTCTGCTCCTCCTACCCACCCCACTCATGCTCACATTCTGTCACTCTCTTGCTCTCTTTTAATAAATCTCCAAAAAAAAAAAAAAAGAGGGCCCTGCACAAAAATTATGGGGGCCTGTACTAGAGTAGTAAGAGTGGAGATGAAGAAAGGTACAGTGTCTTAGTTCAGGCTGTTTAACAGAATACCACAGACAGGGTGGCTTACACAATAAACATTTATTCCTCACCGTTCTGAAGCCTGGAAGTCCAACATCAGGATGTTAATAGCATGGTCGGGTTCTGGTGAGGACCACAATTCTTGCTGGCTTGTGGATAGCTACCTTCTTGCTGTGTCTTCACATGGTGAAAAAGAGATCTTCTCTCTCCTGTCTCTTCTTATAAGGGCACTCATCCCATTTATGAGAGCTCTACCCTCATGACCTAACTCTCCCAACCCAATTCCAAATACCGCCACATTGCAACTTAGGGCTTCAGCAAAATGAAGGGGGATTGGAGAGGGGATCGACACAAACCTTCAGTCCACAGCGCAGAGATTCAAGGCATACTTTAGGGATGGAGTCACCAGACCTTGGTGATTGAAGGGATGTAGAAAGGGTAGGAAGAATCAAGGATGTCTGTCAGGTCCCTGACAACTAGGATGGATGGTACCATTTACGAGATAGCACAAAGGAAAAGGCGAGAGATTTGGATAGAGGGAAAAGAAAGTTCATTATGAGTCTGAAGTATCAGTGAGACACTCTCGAGCAACTGGGCCATCGGCAGCTTAACGCATAGCTCTGGAGTTCCGTGCACCTCTAAGTAGGAAGTGTTAACATATAGAATGAAACTCAAACCAGAGACCATGACACAGCCCAGAGTTTGCATAGTAAAACAAAAAAAGGACCCAGCACAGAACACAGTGAAACACCAAAATTTAAGGAATGAAAAGAGAATCAGTAAAAGAAATGGTAGGAACAATCAGAGAGGAAGGAGGAAAATAAAGAGTACAGTATCAGAGTCAAGTCACTAGTATCGAATGGTGCCTAGAAATCAAGCAAGTAGACAATTATAAGGACTATATGAAATGGGTAAAAAGTTTGATAAAATATTCAGTGAAGAAAAATAGAAAATAGCCCTTAATTTCAACTTCGAGAAAGAATAGTCTCACTATGCAAAATATGGATAGAAAGAAAATATGCAAATATGTTAAATTTTAAATTAAAGTCCTCTATGGTTATACTCTTAAATTAAAAAGTATTACAAGTAACCCTCTTTCATTTCCCTTCCCTTCCTGAACAGCTTGCCCAAAAGCCATTAGGTAAGACCATGCAAGTTTACACATACTATCAGAATTGATGTGCATGTTTAATAAAGTAAATGAACAGGAGACAGACCAGGATAAAGAGAATAATGAACTCATAGTCTTACAGAGAAACCAGAGACCCAAAGGCTCTCCTATAGTATGGGAAGCGCTGTAAGTTATGTTCAGAGTGCTACGGAAACAACACATGGGGGATCTAAACCAGAGAGAAAGAGGAAATAAGAACAAAACTGGATCATGTGAGCTCAATTCTGAAGGCTGGCCTGGAGTTAGCTAGATGAAGAAGCTGGGGGGAGGGGGACGGTATTCCACAAAGTACAATGTACTAAGCACACACACAGGGACTAAGAACTGTAGTTATGTAGGACTCAAGTAAAAGCGGCACGTGAATGAATAGCAAATAAGATTAAAGAGACAGGTGGAGATCAGGATACAAAGGGCCTTGTACCCTATGAAGCTATGAAATATAGACCACACTCTCACAGCAAACCTATACTGTAGATAGAAAATGTAACCAAGGTCACATCAGAAGTAAATGCCAAAGGTCCATTCTTCTTAAATTATATTTTATTCAGATAATCACTTTCAGTAATAATCTAGAAGTGGCAAAAGCAGCTAAGGAAATACTGCAGTAGACCTAGCCATTCCCATCCCACCAAGACCCTCCATGTAGGACACATGGGCAACAAGTAAGTAATCTCCATCCAAAAGGAAATCATTTTCTTGGGGGAAGGCCAGACTTTAATTATGGCAAGAAGGTGGGAAGTATTCTGTAAAGACATGAAGGATTTAACACTGTGTCTTAAAAACAGGTTTCCCAAATAACACAGCCAAAAGACTGGGAGGGATGTCAATAGTGGGAGGATGTGTCAGAAGTGAAGCATCAGAGAGTAGTAATACCAAGTGCGAGTTTATACTTACTTTACAATACGAACCATTTGGAATTTAAATGATCTCAAACTGAATAATGTAGTAATGCTTAGAAAATTCTATAAAAGTTAGAAAGAGCTTTCATAATGCTATTCCCCATTCAATGGGCTCTCAGCTCCAAAATTCAATGTAGGAATAGGGTTATCTTGCAAAATGTAAGATGGCAACTTTAGCACAACTCTCCTCCCTTTACACAGTGAGAAGAAAAGCAATTATTAAATTGCTGATTCAAAACCTACCCTGCTGGGGCGCCTGGGTGGCTCAGTCGGTTAAGCGGCTGCCTTCGGCTCGGGTCATGATCCCAGGGTCCTGGGATCGAGCCCCGCATCGGGCTCCCTGCTCAGCAGGGAGCCTGCTTCTCCCTCTCCCTCTGCCTGCCTCTCTGCGTACTTGTTCTCTCTCTCTGTCAAATAAATAAATAAAATCTTTAAAAAAAAAAACAAAAAAACCTATCCTGTTGGCTCAACTACAATTAGAGAAAATTCTATCTAACCTGAAGGGACACCTCAGGCAGATCTAATACTATCTTTTTTTTTTTTAATTTATCCATTTTCTTGCACAGGTTGGACACAAGTTGCCAAATAAGAGTAGAAAATAAGTTGAAAGTAAGTGTCTAGGCTAGGAATGCTACAGAATTTATGCTATTGTATTATGACATTAAAAATATGCTTATGCAATAGAGATGAAATAATCATATTAACCCATCCACAAGGTTAATGGTCACAGTTTTTAATTTGATAAACACATCAATACATTTTACTAACATGTCATCTGGCAAAAAACACAACATACCTGCTGGAGAGACGTGAGGACAGCTGCTCATTTTCAGCAGCTTGAGTGTATCACTGTTGTTGGCCACTAGTACTTTGAGGGATGGATCATCTACTGGGGTATCATCTATTTTAAGCGAGGACAAGGATTTGGAGTTTACAAACACTACCGTCAGTGCAGAAATAAAGTGAGACTGAAAAGCAAAAAAATTAAAACAGTTGCAATTTTCACAAATGAGAAGGGGGGGTGTTCATATAATTCACATATGGTTCATCTGAACCCTAATGTTATATTACTGTTTTAGGCGTAGCATCCCTGCACTCTGTTGTTGGGGATATGGTAAAAAAGAGAGGTGACTATTTGCGATCTTTGAGGAAAATCTTTTTAGCTGTAGAAGAAAGAGATTTCAAGCCACAGGGTGAGTCCTAAATCACAATAATCACTGGTAAGTAAAAAGACAAATTACGGATTCCAGGATGAGAATACCTCTCCGATACTTCATATCACATCTGGAAACCCTACTCCAGTGTTTTATAACACTGAACCGCATTCTTTTTTGGTCTGATAATGACCATTAAAATAGTAATTATTACTGGTATAATCATTAAAAATTATAATAAAGATCAACTCAGAAGCTATGACTCACTTGGAATATAAAAGCTCAAAGAAAATTTTATTCTAAAATAAGGAAAATCACACCTAAATAAAATTCCAAATTTAAAACTCCTTTAAATATGTTAAATTATCTATAATATTTTCAAGCCATTTTATTCTAATGTATTTTCCCACAAATGTACCAGTTATTATTGCATTTATTATATACATGTAATTATCTGTTGGACACAGAATCTGACCTGAAGAAACCACTGTAGTATAGCAGGAATTAAAGCATGGTCAGAGTACGTAACTTGGAATCAGCTAAAACCAATGGACAAAGAATCCAGGAGTAGGAAAAAAAAAAAAAAAAAAAAAAAAAAAAAAGAATCCAGGAGTAGGAAAGAGAGGTAAACATATGCTCCAACATCTTCCTCTACATAACCAATCTCACTCTCCATTTAGCTTTATAAATTCACTACAGCAGTTAAAAGGAATGAGGGCAGGCTAACAGCCAAGAAAGTACAATGAAACACCATTTTCATGATCACATACCCTGACTTTCTTTTCCCCTACAATTAAGTAACTGGTTAACTAATTAAATTCTGACCTATTTAAATGTTAATAGCTTTCTCCTAAAACTTTGGCATCAAACTCAATTATATCCTGTACAGTCACATGTCATTAGAATACTCATGACTGTATCACTGCCTTTTCCTCATTTCCCTCAGATTTATCTCTGGTCAAATACACTTCTTTCATGTTCTCTTCAGCTCTCCCAGTATTTCCGAGATATAGCAATATCCTATTTCAATGTTCTACAAGAGCCAAAATGGGGGTGGGAGGTGGGGTGGGGGAACAATATAAGCATCTTAGACCCATTTAATTAAGGAAGGAAGCCATCCTACTAGATGCATCATAGTACCCAAAGAAAAAACTACTGAAGTACTAGTACTAGATATGTATAATGATAATCCTTAGTAGTAAGAAAAAAGGAAATTAAATTTGTTCCGCATACCTTTTAATATGGCATGTTTTATACTATATATTTGTTTTTTAGCTATGCTATGTACATAGAAAATCAATTCAGAATATATCATTTCCCATGTAAGTCAGTGCTCTAACTGACTTAATCAGAATCTCCTGGACTGCTCATAGGAGGGGGAAAATCGGAATAGGGAAAGTAATCCAAAATCTCAAAGTTTCTAAAGGTGATTTTCATGTACATTAAGTTTGAGAACCACAGTGCTCTGACCCACCTACTTACAATCTTAAAATGTTGAACAGAGTATCTTACCCATCTCCCTTACCTTACATGAGGAAAACATTTTATCTCAAATGTATGTAAAGAAACTTTTAAAAAATCAATTAAGGGGCACATAGGGCTCAGGTCATGATCTTAGGGTCACTGAGATCAAGCCCCATGTTGGGCTCCACATTAGGTGTGGAGCTTGCTTGGGATTCTCTCTCTCCCTCTCACTCTGCACCCAGCCCCGGCCACTCATGCTCACTCTCTCTCAAAAAATAAAATCAATTAAGACTTTGTAATCAACTGGTGATACATTTGTTACTGATATTCCATTCCATTACCACCTGGGTTATAACACACACTCAATTTAATACTATTTCTTCCTGAATCACCCTAGTAAATTAAACTGTTAGGTGTGTTAAATAGGTATCTATATTTTAGTTTGCAGTGTACTCTGAAAAAAACCTTTCAAATTATTGCTGGATGCTAACCTACCCAACATTAGCTAACAACTCAGGGGGCCTTTATCAATTGCCTTTCTAAAAATGCACACTTGGGGTGTCTAAGTGGCTCAGTTGGTTGGGCGTCTGATTCTTGATTTCAGCTCAAGTCATGATCTCGGGGTCATGGGATCAAGCTCCACATTGGGCTCCACGCTGGGTGGGGATTCTTCTTGAGATTCTCTCCCTCTCCCCCTCCCTTTGCCCCTCCTTCACATTCGAGCGTGCTCTCTCTCTAAACTAAATAAATAGGGCCGCCTGGGTGGCTCAGCCGTTAAGCGTCTACCTTCAGCTCAGGTCAGGATCCCAGGGTCCTGGGATCAAGCCCCACATTGGGCTCCCTGCTCAGCGGGAAGCCTGCTTCTCCCTTTGCCTCTGCTGCTCCCTCTGCTTGTGCTCTCTGTGTCAAATAAAATCTTTAAAAAATATAAATAAAAATTAAAAAATAAACTAAATAAATCTTTAAAAACGTACACTTATTTTTCTACTTTGAGACTAGTTATTAAAGACACCATATAATTACATGCAGGATTATGTTAGAACATATATATAATGAATATAAATAGTTCACTCTTCACCAAAAAAAAAAAAAAATTTTTCTTTAAATAAAATCTATGCATTAATCCAAGCTGCACTAATTTTTGCTCAAGAATAAATCTTCACACATTTACCAGAAGATTTTATAAGCTATACCTGTTCTTACTACTGGCACTGTCTATTTTTCTTTGATTGTAATTTCACCAATCTGCTCTGAAAGTCCAAAAAGGGGCTGCTACATGTCTTTTTTCTAATATGCTTGTTTCTCAGTTTTACTTAGTCTCTTTTAGTATGTCCTGCTGAACCCTCTGCAAATTCATTCAAACTTTTCCCATCAAGAAGCACAAGGTAATCAGAAAAAGGAAAAGCTTTTTTAAAAATCCTATTGCCTAACCATCTAAATAGTAACCAGTTTTCCACTGAGTATACTATTTTTCTTACACTCTCATTCTCACTACAAGAAATGGGCAGGGCTTCATTTGATTTCTCAGTAACTGCCAATAACAAAACCAGCAAATACCTTTGGTAAATCCATAAAGCTTGGCCGAGCCGTTGAAATAAGTCCAAGTGTTTTTAAAGAGCAATTTACCAGTTGCGATAATATATCACAAGCTGCTTCAGCTGATTCTTTGCTGCTGTCCACCTTAAAAAAGAACACATCATTTAGCCTCGCATATATTTACATTTCTCTGTGTAATCTTAATTTTACAAAAGCAAAACAGTTACTAGTTTATTACATTACAAAGAATTAATATTTATTCTTTCGATCATATACCCTCACATACAATGTCTCCCTGAAAAATTTTAAGGGCAATTGTCAAGACTTAAATTTTGTTATGATACAATATATACTTAATGTTGAAAGGACTTGGTTTTTAAGTTGATTTATTCCAAACTGACCGTATGATATATAACCTAATGGAACACATGAATTTATAACCTCTGAAAAATAATTATATATTTGGTAGTGGATCTGATCCTACATGCAAATACAGTGTCTATGGTACACATGTTTCAAGGCACCATAAAGTGAGTATTTATTCAAAAGGTTCAAATTAATCACAACCTGGGATTCATCATTAATATTAATGGAAAGATGAATGTGAAATAAAATGAGGACATCTGACCAGTGAAGCATGAAAATCTGAACCAAATGAGAAGCAGCTGCTCCCACACATAAGCATTTCCTGGAGGAAGAGTAATATGGACAAAAACTCCTGTAGGATATGAGAAGGAGCTCCTTCTATCAAACAGGAAGTTGTTCCCTGGGCTAAAAAACATCTTAAGAGAGAATAGTTAAAAGTAATATTACTTTCATTTCCAGATTGATGTACACTACCTTAACCCAAAAATGTTCTCAAGAGCTGGTTGTAAAACTGATGGACTATTTCAGAACTGTTAATAATACTTTTCATTGGCTAAGTATTTCTACACAAGTGGTTCCAATGTGTGCTCCCTAGACCAGCAGCGTCAACATCACCTGGGAACCAGTTAGAAGTGCAAATTCTCATGCTCAACCCAGATCATCTCAATCAGAAACTCTGGGGGTGGGACCCAGCAATCTTTGTCTCAACAAGCACTCCAGGTGATCATGATGCACATAAAGTTTGAGAACCACTGTTCTATACTCATAATTGACTACGAGCCTGTCTAGCCTAGTTAGTGATAAACTGAACACAAATATAATCAGGAGAATCTTAACAGTATGGTTCTTTTGGTAATTCAGAAATTATATCTCAGGAAAATAAACAATCCCTAATAAAAATGTTTAAACTTAGCCATTCTGACTGGTGTGAGGTGAAATTAACAAGTCAGGAAACGACATGTTGGCGGGGATGTGGAGAAAGGGGAACCCTCCTACACTGTTGGTGGGAATGCAAGCTGGTGCAGCCACTCTGGAAAACAGTATGGAGATTCCTCAAAAAGTTGAAAATAGAGCTACCACATGACCCAGCAATTGCACTACTAGGTATTTATCCCAGCGACACAAATGTAGTGATCCAAAGGGGTACATGCACCCCAATGTTTATAGCAGCAATGTCCACAATAGCCAAACTATGGAAAGAGCCAAGATGTCCATCGACAGATGAATGGATAAAAAAGATGTGGTGTATATATTCAATGGAATATTATGCAGCCATCAAAAGGAATGAAATCTTGCCATTTGCAATGACGTGGATGGAACTGGAGGGTATTATGCTGAGCGAAATAAGTCAATCAGAGAAAGACATGTATCATATGACCTCACTGATATGAGGAATTCTTAATCTCAGGAAATAAACTGAGGGTTGCTGGAGTGGTGGGGGGTGGGAGGGATGGGTGGCTGGGTGATGGACATTGAGGAGGGTATGTTGCTATGGTGAGCGCTGTGAATTGTGTAAGACTGATGAATCACAGACCTGTACCTCTGAAACAAATAATACATTATAGGTTAAAAAAAAAAAAAAAGAAGATAGCAGAAGAGAAAAACGAAGGGGGGGAAATCAGAGGGGGAGACGAACCATGAGAGACTGTGGACTCTGAGAAACAAACTGAGGGTTTAGAGGGGAAGTGGGGTGGGGGGGTGGGCTAGACCAGTGTTGGGTATTAAGGAGGGCACGTACTGCATGGAGCACTGGCTGTTATACGCAAACAATGAATCATGGAACACTACATCAAAAACTAATAACACAGTAAAATAAAAAAATGTTTAACCTTATAGGACAGATGGTTTTGTGAGGGTTATATAAGTTGGATACAGCTGAATTGTGTCACATGGCTGTAAAGGAGTTGAACACTGACCCAGCCAACCCCTGGATGAAAGTGGTCTTTAGATATATGAGATTAATGTATTATGCTCATCTTTTCTCAAATTTACCATTAGAATACTCTTAGACAACTCAAAGATGACTGAAACCAAAGGAAGGCTCTTGAAGTTTCTTCATGGGGAGCTTGGGGGAGGGACAAAACTCGAGGAGTTCCTGGATTTGTTTGATTCTCTCACCATTCCCTCACCCTTACCCTCAGTTAGGGTTGCCAGATAATTTACAGGACATCCATTTAAGTATTATGTCCCAAATAATGAATAGAACATATTTATACCAAAAATTATTTGTTGATTATCTAAAGTCAAAATTCAATTAATAAACATCCTCTATTTTTACTTGCTAAACCTACCAATCCTACCCCCAGTGGACTAAGTGCCCTTGTGCATTTTTCTGGTAAAATGGCCAAATGCACCCAACCATTCCCATCACCACCTCTCTCCTCCTCTTCAGACACATATGGAAGAATAAGCAAGTAATCTTCATCTAAAAAGGAATGACACCCTTGAGAGCAGTCAAGACTAGTTTTTGCAAAGAACTCTGGGTTAAGAACCATTGCTTTATCTAGGTTTAATCTGACCTATTTAACAACTGCTACCTATGGGTAATCAGATACTCCATGTGTTACTTTGCAACAACTGTCAGGTATGTTAAAGGTTTAGTAAACATGCCTACATTCCATTACTCATCCTCAGAACAAAACATTATAAGCCTCTGTACTCCTATAAACCATTGTGATTCCTTAAACTATTCCAGACAGCTCAAAAAGCCACCCTACTTCATCTCTCTCATCACTGCATGAACTCCAATATGTCCCTTCTGGCAATGAAAAGAAACAAACAGTTCTCTTCGGCATTCTTCCACACACCTTCTCCTATTTCTCTCTAAAATATATTCATCTAAACCTTTTACATAATATTTCTATATCTCCTTTTTCTTTGAAGACCCCATATCATAAAGCCATCAATACGCAGAATTCAGTCCTATTAAACAGTAATAGCAATTAAGTTTAGTCAATCATAATCTCCACATTTTTTATATTTCTTTTTCCTCAAATTAACAATAATTCAATGTGACTGTCAGCTTTGGTAAATGATTTATGCTTATTTAATAGTTGCTTCTGTTCTTTTAAAAAATTATCAGTAATTATGATTCAATGGAGTGATTTAGCTCAAATATATTTCTGACAGCTTCTAATGTATGCAGTAATTCTCAATCTTTAAGAACTTTCTCTAAAAAGGCAGTATTTTAAAGACAGGGGAAGACACTGGTTTAGGACAAAAAAGCCAAAACAAAATATGCTTTATTTTTTAAAAGAAGGATTTAAAGTATTACCTTGAAGCTGACATATTGCAGATGGTTTGAATGTCTTTTAATAATCTGTTTGATCAGCTCTGGATGTGTAGCTTTTAAGTAAGATGTAGCTGGCTGATTCAGTTCAAATTCAAAACATCTCCACAAGTCAGGCATGTGAAATACCTGGTTCCAGTTGCGGCAAACTTGTGAAGCATGAGCCCGGTCAAGAAGAGGCAAATACTTAAATACTTGGAGAATAATGTCCTGAAGGAGATTACCCCAATCACAAGTCTGAGAATGCTCATTTGTAGTCCTCAGTTTCTTAGACTTCTCTGCAGTACCTTCTTCTGATGAATTATGGTCACTATCTCTTCCTCCTCGTTTCATCCTATTCAGAAAAATGCATCATTTTTTTCATATTTAACTTTTGAATAAAAATAAATCCAATACTCATTCTGTCACTAAGATACATATGTATGTTTATAAATAGAAACACAAACATGCAGAAAGAACTGGACCAGTAATTCAAGGAGAATATCAAAACAAAATATAATGAAAAATGCCAGTGGAGACCAACTGTTACTTTACAAATTCTACACAGGTGTTTTTAAACAACTGTTTTTATACTGTACTACTTGGGCGAGGGGAAGAATCATGATTTTGAAACTAAACCAAGAATTATATTTCAAAAATTGTAGTCAACTAAAAGGAATATAAAAAAGAATCTATGGTGACACTTTCCAAAGGTTTCTTAACAGACCTGTACCTCTGAAACAAATAATACATTATATGTTAAAAAAAAAAAGAAGATAGTAGGAAGGGAAAAATGAAGGGGGGGATCGGAGGGGGAGACAAACCATGAGAGAGTATGAACTCTGAGAAACAAACTGAGGGTTCTAGAGGGGAGGAGGGTGGGAGGATGGGTTAGCCTGGTGATGGGTATTAAAGAGAGCACGTATTGAATGGAGCACTGGGTGTTATACGCAAACAATGAATCATGGAACACTACATCAAAAACTAATGATGTAATGTATGGTGATTAACATAATATAATAAAATAAAATTTTTAAAAAGTCATCTAAGGATACCTGCTATATCGGAGTTAAATTCAAGGAGACCACAGTCCCAAGAACCTCTAGAAAGGATTTGAATTAAGTAGCCAACAGATCTTTCCACACTGAATAGTCTGTGATATGCATTACTGCCAGACGCAATCTCTACTTAAAATAAGCAAATCCATTCCTACTATGCACAGGTCCAAAATGTGGTTTCTTCTTCCAACACATCAGTTACTATTGCAATGTTTACCCTAAACTGTATTTCTGAACTAGGTATGTATTTACTCTGTATATATGTACTACCTTCATTCCATTTGTTTTTTTGTAATGGTCTTTGTTGCAAAATAGTAGCATGGTTAAGAGAATGGGCTCTGGGGAATCAAGCTCCCTGGGTTTGAACTGTGGCTCTACCTCTCTTCTTTATGTGGCCTTGAACAAATTACTTGACCTTCCTGTGTGCTTCAGTTTGTAAAGTGGGGATAATAACACACAGGGTTCTTTTTTTTTTTTTTTTTAAGATTTTATTTATTTATTTGAGAGAGAGAGAGAATGAGAGAGAGAGAACACATGAGAGGGGATAGGGTCAGAGAACGAAGCAGACTCCCTGCCAAGCAGGGAGCCCGATGCGGGACTCGATCCAGGGACTCCAGGATCATGACCTGAGCCGAAGGCAGTCGCTTAACCAACTGAGCCACCCAGGCGCCCAACACACAGGGTTCTTGTGAGGAATTAAATAGTATTAGGGCTTGAAAGGAGATAGAGAATGTTGAACTCAGGTACAGGAAAGCAGTCCAGCATTAAAGACATTACAATGTATGACGCAGAAATGAAGTATGTGTGAGAAAGTGCAAGAACACATGTTTATGTATGAGAGACACACACTGGAAGTAGATTGACCACAGTAACGTAACTATAATAAGTGGGATTATACTGTATTACATTATATTAATAATGTAGTAATGGGATTATAATAGTGGCATTACAGTTGAATATTGTTTTGCCAATATTATGTTTTTCTCTATATTATACGCATTTCTTTTAATGTCAATGAATTACATTTTAATCAGATAAAAAGGTCTTGTTTTGATTTGTTATTTGGAAAAATAAGTACTGCAGGCTCCAAACTAAAGGGGGTAATTGCAGATCAATCACTAGTACCCCTGTTTAGTTTAGGCCTGCAACACTTTTATCCCTAGAGAATAGTTCTGGCAGGGTAGTGGTTTGGATGTGGAGTCACAGCTTTTGGAAAGAATGGCTTGTGGCTCCAGCTCCCTTCTTCTGGCATATGAGTGTGTATGAATTTCTGATTTGTGTATGGGATGAAGGATATGCTATGCATGACTCTTAACCAAGTATGTCTCTGTACACTCTCTCTATCCAGCAGCTAGCAAAACTTGTCCAAGAGGATTGGGGGCTGGAAGGAAACAGAATGGCAAAGGTCCCTTGGCCTTCATGCCATTAAAATCTGCCCGGGAGGTCTTAGCACATGTGCAATAAATGAACTACATTCCTCACTGATCCTACTTCCAACTATGTGAGTTAAAGTAAACAACTAGCAAGGGGAGAGGAAAGGAGAAAACAGAGTGACAGAGGTGATGGCAAGAGGATAGTTTTATGGAAGATTAAAACTTGCGTGTGAATCTAAGAATACATTTTTGAATGTGTTTGGAGAAAAGGTAGTATAATCTACAATATAATCTTTAATATATTTAAAAAAAACCCTCTTCTAGTAATAGTGTCCCACTAGAGGTTGAGGTAACACTGTCATTATGACCCATTTTTCGGCTCTACCTCTAAACCTGAAGGCTTAATTTTAGCATAGAAAATTTGGGTCAAAGAACAAAGAGTCTGCTGCCCACCAAACTCAAAATTTGGCTTATAATTTCTCTTCTGACTGCCTAAAATCACTCATAATTTTGAGATGCAGAGATTCAAAAAAGAATGAAACGGTCTTTATAATTTCTACTCCTTAATATACAATGCTGATTGCCTATTTCTGGAGAAAATCTTCTAAAACCATAATTATTCAACTTACAGATGGAATGATTCATTTTACTTTAGAATATAGGGATATATAAACAATAAAATGACAGCCTTATTTACACAATTATCTTTGCTAATACTTTGCTGATGCTAACAATAGGTACTTTCCTTTGTCTATTATAGCCCTGTTTTAAATGAAGTATGTTTCAATACCTTTCCAAGTTGAGGGGAGAAAAAAGGTGACATATCAAAAAGACTTATGAAACACTGAGGAATAGTATCTCTTGGTCTAGATATAAGACTGTATGATCACCAAAGTATATTTTAAGCACTTACTAGTTTATGAAAAGCTGAACAAAAGTCTACAAATTGTCATATGTAATATGACTGTAATATGTCAGTCAACAGTCTATGTCAGCAATAGAAAAATGCAAAGCCAAATGCTGATAAAAATGGTTCTATTATTTTCTTTTTTTTTTTTAAAGATTTTTTATTTATTTATTTATTCATGAGAGACAGAGAGAGAGACAGAGGCAGAGGGAGAAGCAGGCTCCCCGCGGAGCAGGGAGCCCGATGCGGGACTCGATCCCAGGACCCTGGGATCATGACCTGAGCCGAAGGCAGACGCTTAACCGACTGAGCCACCCAGGCGTCCCAAAAATGGTTCTATTATTTTCATTCATGCCTGAAAATAAAAGAAAACTGTAGGCACCTAATAAAATTTTTAAATGTCAGTTTTTTCCAAGATGATCTCATGTATTTTATTCAATCTATTTACACATAAAGCTCTGCTGTATAGAAAGTTAAACAATTCAGAGCATCCACCAGTCTGCAAAAAATTTACATCAATGGAGTATTTATCTCCTGTTTTAGTCAAAGTGAAAACACCTCATATATTTGAACAGGAGGAGTGCAGAGGAGGAAGCTGGACAATAAATGTCAATGAGACTTTGCGGAGCACCAAAATCAGGCTTCTTCAGGGCTCCAGCAGATCCATTTCAAACTGCAACTTCTCCAGGCCCCAAATAATTCATGCAACTTAGGCCCCAAGAACATTTGGTAGGGACTGATACTATCATGATGTACCAAAGGGGGGGGAAACACTAATAAGGAAAAACTACAGACTAATTGAGCAGCACAGGGAGTTACTGAACTCTTAACATTTCCACACACTCTGAAAGAAGCAGTAAACTGGTTCATTAGAAGAAGAGCTGAGGGGCGCCTGGGTGGCTCAGTCGTTAAGCCTCTGCCTTCGGCTCAGGTCATGATCCCAGGGTCCTGGGATCGAGCCCCGCATCGGGCTCCCTGCTCCGCGGGAAGCCTGCTTCTCCCTTTCCCACTCCCCCTGCTTATGTTCCCTCTCTCGCTGTGTCTCTCTGTCAAATAAATAAAATCTAAAAAAAAAAAAAGAAGAGCTGAGGAGAACACTCAGTTGTGTGTCCACCATTTGTATTAAGCACTTTTAGTAAACTGTGCATGTAGTAATTGTAAAAGCCCATTTGTCCTGAGCTCTAAAAAGCCTCTTTTGGCATCACATTCCCTTTCCGTTTGTGTTCTGCTTTGACTAACATCAAAATTAATCTGCATTTTTCGACTGGAATACAAGGGGAAAAAAAAAAACAACAGTGGGAAGAGATTAATTCTCAGAACTAGATGGTAGGAAGAGTGTGGTGATTAAAATATATGTAGCGGTTATTTGTAGAAAACTCAGAGTGGAGGGCATTTTTATAAATATTTCCAAAGAAGGAGAAAAAAAATACTCTAATTAAAAGATCTGGGCCACTGAACTGGGTATCATCAGCAACAAAATAATGGTAATCTAACCTCTTAGCTTGGAGATGCAGATCAATCATTTCATAGGCTGCTTCCTGATGCCCATCTGCACCTCCACCTGAAACGCCGCCCACGCCTTAACGCAGGCGCGAAGCTGCTCGTCACAAGTTGACCAAGTTTTCTACTTGGCTGCAAGGCCGGAGCGTCCCCTCCTCCTGCGCCACCTCCACGGATTGGCTCTCCCTGACATTTCGCACGCGCTCTACCCCGGGCCGTCTGTTTTGACATCTTAACGCCCCTCGTTTTTCAAGCTCCACGCACGGGCACAGGCCACGCCGGCAAGAGCCTGGCAGAGCGCAAGCTCTACGATGCCGATCACCACTCCCCGTCAAGGGTAATAAAACCCGGCGACTGCGGCCCCGAGCCCGCACGCGCACCCAGCCTTGTTGACACGTTTCGAAGCAGGCATCGCGGGGAAACGCCCCCAAGCGGGCTCCAAGGTCTGGGCGCCGCGCTCCGCCCGACGCTCCCGCGGGGCGGCCAGAACGCGCCCGGGACCCCGCGCTCCCGACCCGCCCTGCCGCCCACGAAGGTCGGCGGACCCACCCCGGCCCGCCGTCACCGGGGGCTCTGGCCCTGCCCCTCCGCCGTTACCTGCTGCCGCGGGCGGCTTCCCCCACACACCACCCCGGGCTCCGGGGACGGCGGCGGCGGCTGGCCCCGCGGATCTCACATGAGGGCCCCCGGGAGCCCCGCTTCGCGCTCCCGCCGCCGCGGCCCCCCGCGCTCCGCCCGCATCCGAGGCTCTGGTCCTGCGGCGGACGCCAACGCGGCTCCACCTCTGCGGCTCTGGCTGCCCCAGGAGAAAACTCCTTTTCAGTCCCGCGCGGTCCGCGTCCTCCTTCCGAGACCCCTTGTCGCCGCAAAAGACTCCTTCGGCGAGTCGCGGCCACCGCGTAGGACCCCACCGCCTCGGCCCAGACAGCGGCTCCAAAATGGCGCCCGGGGCTCGCGGCCGCGCGCTTTCCCCGGCGCGTCTCCGCCCGAGGGGGCGGGCGCGTGTCCGCCGGGGCGCGCCCGCGGAGGGCGGGGGAAGGCGGGAGTGCGCCGCGCCCGCCGGGAGCGCGCACCGCCGGTGCCGCGGGGGGCCTCCGCCTCCCGATTCCAGGAGAGTCGGCCGCCTTCCTCCCCCAGACGCTGCTGCTCCTTTTATGGGAGTTTTCGTTTCGAAGCCGCTGTGGGAGGGCTGGAGCGAGCTGGATGGCTAAAAAGCTATCTGCTGTTGAAACTGGAAAGTTTAGGGAGCTGGAGCAGGAAGGGAGGAAAGCAGGGACTGTCTCCGCAGCCAGCGGCAAACCCACATCGGGTTCGAGGCAGAAAGATAAGCTCAGCTGCTGACGGCGGACGCACCTCCGCGCTGCCAGGCGGGGCTTGGGCTGGGCACGCCTGCGCCGCGGAACCCGAGGGGTTAAAATACAGGCTCTAAAGACGGACACACAGCCTAGGTACGTATAGGTGATTTTAAAAACCATGAGGAGTCAGGGAAGGATGGTGGCAGTGTTAACGATGGGATTACAAGTGATTTTCATATTTAAAATTTGTATTTTCCAGTTTTTCTAAAAACATCTTTTTGTCATCAGAGTTACTACTTTTTAAAACTACCTTTATAGGGGCGCCTGGGTGGCTCAGTCGTTGGGCGTCTGCCTTCGGCTCAGGTCATGATCTCAGGGTCCTGGGATCGAGCCCCGCACCGGGCTCCCTGCTCAGCTGGAAGCCTGCTTCTCTCTCTCCCACTCCCCCTGCTTGTGTTCCCTCTCTCACTGCCTCTCTCTGTCAAATAAATAAATAAATAAAATCTTTAAAAAAATAAATAAATAAAACTACCTTTATAAAGTAGATAGACTCCTGAAATTTGAAAACAGCTTTCTGAAACACAATGAGAAAGTGTAAAGGAGTAGATGGCTTTTTAAAAGATAACCCCCAGGTGAAGCCTTGTGTCAGTCCAGGAGTCTTTGTGTCTTAAGTGCTGCCTACTTGGCTTGTTTTAAAAGTTTGGATTTTTAGATCCTGGGTTTTCTTAAAGTTAGAAATGTCCTTAGGTACAAAATCATAACTTGAATCATGCACCAAACCGCCCGCCTTCCTCCAAAATAAAAAGAAAGTTATTTTTCTCCCCAAGAGGTCTTCTTCGTGATCTGCCCCAGGTGTAAGAGCCTGGAAGCAGTGATGCCCAGCGAGTGCTCCACTCTTCTACCGCTCCCCAGAAGTCAACCTTGGAAGCCATGTGTAAAATTACATTAAAATTCAGTGTGGGAAAATGCCATTGGTTCTTTGTTGAGGGCCTGGCTATCTGGTCATCAGGTCAAATGGAACAAAGTCTCTCGCCACATAATAATGTGGATGGACCTGGACGGCAACATTTTTTTAGGTTGTTCAGTGACTGAATGATGAAGGACAGTGGGAAGTTTAAGACAGGCAATGATAATTATTAGTGGAAGAAAAACAGGTAAATCAAATCAGGCCCATTTATTTAAAGCGCGGTTAACAGTATAAATGATAGGCAAAGCACATTAAGCCAAATCAGCAAACGTAACCAGGATATATGGTATCACGTTAAAACTCTCACACTCCAGTCGCAGTCTCTTTTAAAAAAAATCCTCATCGCAGTCTGTTCTCCCCCTAAAAAAGACAAGGATCTTGACACATTTCACCTATTGAATGTTCCCTCTCCTTCCTTGCTACTGTTTTTAATGATTTTGTTTCACCTTTTTGTAACTTGTGCTTTGAAACTTGTGTTTATTTTTAAACCAGTCAGCACGTATTTACATTTGTCAGTTGCATTAGTCAAGATCTGTGCCACTGAAGGGGAAAGAAGAGGGTGGCTGTGGAGTAGTTTGGTCCAGCACAGAATCTTGTATTGCCAACTCTGTTTAGAATTGCCAGTACATGTGATAATAAAAAGCAAACCAACATTTATCAGCATTATTACTGTTTTTAAATTCTCTACAGTGTACCCCCTCTGCCAGGGACAAGCTCTTCTCACCTCCACACCCACCTTGGCCCTCCACTGGTTAAGACAGATTAGGTTATGTTGAGGAGCTCCTAAGACACCATTGTAATTATTCCTTGTTTCAGTGACTTTCACAGTTAGGAGTACTGCTCCAGGATTCAGTATTTTGTATAATGTTCCTCAATTGGGGTTTGTCTCTTGTTTTTCTCATGATTAGACTGAGGGTATGGTTGTTTGGGAGAAAGATCACAAATGTGTAAAGTACCATTCTCATCACATCATATCAAGGCTACCTGTTGTCAAAAGGACTTAATCTCTCTTGATGTTGACATTCGTCAGGGTGAGGTCAAGTTGCTCCACTACAAAATTACTTTTTTCCCTCTATTTCCATACTGTACTGTTTAGAAGGAAATCACAAAGCACAGATGACACTAAAGTGTTGGGGAGTTATACTCCATCTCCGTGAGGGAGGGGAATGTCTGCAGAAATTATTGGGAATTATTCTGCATGAGAGGATTGCCTCCCTATCTCTTAATTTCATATTTTTATGTCTTTATTGCCCTGTACTGAAATCTTTGTGATTTCCTCAGATATGTCTTCCAACTCACTAATTCTTTCTTCAGATCGGTATGGCTTCTGTTAAGCCAATCTCTCCCTATATTTTTTATTTCTAAATGTTACGCTTGGTTCTTTTTCACATCTGTTTGATCTTTCTTGATGTTCTTTTCTCGTTTTTAATTTTTCTTTAATCATTTTAATCACATGAAATAATTGGGGGTCTAATCCTGATTTTTGTAAATGTTCATGGTGGGTTGTTATTCATGTATTTTATGGTTTTTGGATTGTGAGTTCATCTTCTGTGAAGCTTTAGGTGTGGGAATCCTGTGCAGCCTGGTTGAGGGCATGTCACTCTAGAGAGGCTTTTTGTGTTTGCTTCTGCTAAGTGCTGCAGGGTATTACTAGCCTGGAACAACTTTTTATCATAATTTCTTGACTCCTGGGTTCTTGGGTCATAACAGTATAATTTCAGGCTCTAGCCTGTGTGAGGGCAGGCCCATGGTTATGAATTCTCAGAAAGACGTTTTTTCTTTTTCCTAACCTAGAGCTCAGGCTAAAACAGGTTACCTGATTGTTTATCTCCCTGTGGCCTGGGCCAGCTATTCCTTGAAAAGGATACAGATCTTCAAAATTCCCACCTTATGGAGGGATCTGGATTACAACTTCTCTTGCAAACTCATCTGACGTCCCCATATAAGTCACTGTCTCTTCAGATAGTTCTTTCCCTTCAATCCTTCCATTTTGGTCTTATGGACTGCATGCTCACTCCTCTCAATTCATTTTCTATGTCTTTTAATTGCCCTTTTATATTTTTCTCTTTGCTACATTACATATCATCTTCTAACTCACTGATTTTCTCTTTGCCTCCAATATAGAGTTTATACCAACTATAAACTGAAATTGAAAATCCCATTCCCCAAATTTCTCATTTGTTTTTCGTAGTCATCTAATTTTAAAATAACTATTCCTTGGGGCACCTGGGTGGCTCAGTCAGTTAAGCATCTGACTCTTGATCTTGGCTCAAGTCATGATCTCAGGGTCTTGAGATTGAGCCCTCTGTCAGTCTCTGGGCTGAGCGTGAAGCCTGCTTTAGTTCTCGCTCTCTCTCAGTGTGCCTGGGTCACTCAGCCAGTCAAGTATCTGTCTTTGGCTCAGGTCATGTTTTTTTAAGATTTTATTTATTTATTTATTTGAGAGAGAGAGAGAGCATGAGCAGGGGGGGAGGGGCAGAGGGAGAAACCGGCTCCTCACTGAACAGGGAGCCCAATGTGGAACTCGATTCCAGGACCCTGGGATCATGACCTGAGCCAAAGGCAGATGCTTAACCCACTGAGCCACCCAGGCGCCCTGTATGTCTATTGTTTAATGTCTGCCTCCCTGACTAGAATATAAAAGCTAGGAAAATGTGAATCTCAGTCTGTTTTGTTCACAGATCCTAGGCTCCTACAACAGTTCCTGGCTCAGTAAATGTTTCTTTGAAGAATGAAAGAACAGGACAGGACAGGGCTTATGTTCATGTTACACAGTGCAGTGCCTGGACTTGAACCATGTCATGATAAAACAAATCTGTCCTGGGGAATAGATGGGCCGTTAGATGTTACAGGGGAGGGGAGAGTCTTAAGAGGTGAGTAGGATGATGACAAGAGGACAGTCGTAAGTGAGTTTGCTTATGGGCCAGAGGACCCAAATTATACAAAGAACTCTGTGCTTGTATGACTCACCGATTTCACAAGTCCCACAAGGAATGGGAAACCTCACAGAAAACGGGAAATCTGTTAGTAGAACACAGGAGAAACGGTGGTGTAGCTACTGTGGTCCTCCTCCTTCTCCTTCTCCTCCACTTCCTCTTTCTCTTCTTTCTCCTCCTCCTCGTCCTCCTCTTCTTCCTTCTCCTCTCTTCCTCCTCTTCCTTCTTCTCCTCCTTTTTCTCCTCCACCATCTACAAGAAGCTTGGTGGTTGCAAAGAAGGAAAAGAACAAGGTCTCTGTCCTTCCACAGCTGTCTAAAGGTATAACGCCCACCAATGAGATTAGAAAACACTTGTACAACTATGTATGAATAAGTTCCTAATAATAAGATTAACACTGTATACAAGGTGCTGAGGGCAAGAAAAATAGGAATAGACAGAGAGAGCTCATTCATTGACCAAGGTCAGTTTTGAATCAAATCTTGAAGAAAAGTAATGGAGTTTGGCAGAACAGAGGCAAGCAGTCTATCCAAGTGGCGTAAGAAAAGCACAATGCCAGGAGTTAGTAAGATCCAGAATCATAATTAGAAGGTCACCGTGTTCAACTCCCATCCAGGACTGAAGTCTGTTAGGGCATCTGTAGTGGACACCTATTCAATTGTCTACCTAGCATCTCTTTGTGGGGGGAAACCCTTCCCATCTAGTTGGTTTCTGTCATAGCTTCCTGTAGCTCATGAACCTGGCCCCTTTCCATCCAGTCTAAGACAGTCTCTCCCCAAAGAATTTTGAATTAATTCTGAAGGAAAGAAAGTAGTTGCTTCCTTGAGTGCTTGGACTTGTAACATACAGATCCAGGAGCAATAGGTGGTCACTTTCTACCACGTGGTCTGGAAAAAAATAACAGGTGCTCTGCAGTGAGAAAGAAGAGGAAAATAGAGGCAGAGAGAGGACCTAGAGTAGAGACACAGCCAGAGCCCCCAGCTCTATTATTTTTTTTTTTGTTTTTTTGTTTGCTGAAGTTATTTTGAATTTGCTTTCTTTTGCTCATAACCAAAACTCCTTACCCTGCAAAATTGACCTGGAAGCTCCTCCTTGGGTCTCAAATGATGTTTCCTTTCAACTGAAAGGTGATGGTGGACTTTGGTCTCACTGTGTCTTATGTCCGGGAGTGGGAGTGGGACGTGGTATCTTCTCCATAGCTACCATGAACCAAGGGTGATTCTGCCTAGTTATACAGGGATGGTGGAGGCTGGGGATGGGCTCGGCTTGGATGGAGTCCCAGGAAAATGAGTGAGCATGATGATTGCCTCTTTTTCCTGCCATACAACTTGACAGATTAACCAGAGATCGTACTCTGAGAAAGATGCATGCAGTTCTTCCCTGAGGGGCAGGTAGATCTCTAAAGATCCTGGTTCTGCCTTTACTGGATATGCAAGCTTGGACAAGCTACTTAAATTTTTTTTGTGTTTCAGTTTCTTCATCTGTAAAGTGGAAATAATAATAATAATAATAATAATAATAATAATAATAGCAATACTATCACCTACCAAACAGAATTGTCATTAGATTTAAATGAGTTAATGTATGTAAAGCATATAGGAAGGTTGCAGGCATACAGTAAATGTTATGCCCAGGAAATGTTAGCTACATCTCTGCTCTTATCATTCCTGGTGAGTGATGGAGGACACTCACTCCCCCATGGAGTCTTGCCTCAGCAACACCACTTCTCTGGGTTATTCCAGTGTGCACCTCCATCTCTGCCAGATTAGCCCGATTAAACCATTTCATCTTCTCTATTTTAACCTTATCTAGGATTAGATTGCAAGCTTCTCAAAAGAAAGAAGTGGTAAGAACCTTGTCCTTCAAGCCACTTTCTGACCCATTTCCTGCATTATCTTCCTAAAACACATGTCTTTGCTCAAAAAATCCAAAGGTAGGTGACAAAACCAAACTGTTGAGAATGAGATTCAAGGCCAGTACTGCTTATTAGAAATATATACAAGTCACATGTGTAATTTAAAATTTTTAGAAGCCGCATTACAAAAAAGTTAAAAGGGGGGCACCTGGGTGGCTAGCTCAATTGATTTCAGCTCAGATCATGATCTCAGGGTTGTGAGATAGAACCCACTGTTGGGCTCTGTGTGGAGCCTGCTTAAGATTTTCTTTTTCCCTCTCCCCCTGCCTTTCCCCCACCCCCCACTGCCCTCTCACTGTCTCTCTTAAAAAAAAAAAAGTAAAAAGGAACAGGTGAAATTAATTTTAATAATATATTTTATGGGGCGCCTGGGTGGCTCAGTTGGTTAAGTGACTGCCTTCAGCTCAGGTCATGATCCTGGAGTCCTGGCATCGAGCCCTGCATCGGGCTCCCTGCTCAGCGGGGAGTCTGCTTCTCCCTCTCCCACTCCCCCTGCTTGTGTTCCTGTTCTTGCGTGTGCACTCTCTCTCTGTGTCAAAAACAAAACAAAACAAAACAAAAAAAATACTTAAAACAATACAGATTTATTAAAGCATATAGTTCTGGAGGTCAGAAGTCCGGGTCGGCTAAAATCAAAGCTCTAGCAGAAAATGTTTCCTTACCTGTTCCAGCGTCTAAGACTGCTTGCATTCCTTGTTTGCTGGCCCCTTCCTCCATCTTCAAAGCCAAACAGTGTAGGGTCTTCCACTCTCTATCTCTGAGCTCTGTTGCTATCACCACCTCTCCTTCTCTGGCTTTGATCTTCCTGCCTCCTTTTTCCCATATTAGGATTCTTGAGATCACATTGGGCCTGCTGGATTAATCCCGGACAATTTTCCCATCTCCAGGTCTGTACCCTTAATCACATCTGCAAAGTCCCTTTTGCCACACGAGGCAACGTATTCACATCTCCCAGGGGTTAGGACATGGGCATCTTTGGAGGACTGTTATTCGCCTCCTACACCCTCCACTGTGGATTAGCAAAGTGTTTAGCTATTGTAAACTCTTGACAAATGTTCTTTTTTTTTTAAAGATTTTTATTTATTTACTTGCGAGAGAGACTGAGACAGAGAGAACAGGAACGGGGAGGGGGGTGAGGGGCAGAGGGAGAGGGAGAAGCAGGCTCCCCACTGAGCCTGACACAGGGCTCCTCGAGGGGCTCCACGTGGGGCTCCATCCCAGGACCCTGAGATCATGACCTGAGCTGAAGTCAGATGCTGAACTGACTGAGCCACCCAGGTACCCCAACAAATGTTCTTATTGTTAGAAAACCTTGATTCTAGTTCTTAACAACATTATTTACACATTTCTGTAAGTGTTCTGTGAATGTCTTATCCTTGGCATTTGGCACAGCACATCGCACGTATTTTACTCACCAACTCATGTTCATCAGGTACTTTCCGTGTGTAAATCAGGGTTACTAAAGCAATTGGGAACCCAGTTCCCACCCTCATGAGCATGTACTGTCAACTATAGATATAGAATGGTGCTCAGATATTTATCAAATGAATTAGCAAAGCAAAACAGCTTACTTCCACTTCAGAGGAACACATCATTGCTTTAGCTCTTACCATACTCTCTCCTTGGGATGCTCTTTCATACTTTTGCTTGACAAAATTTATCCATGCTTCAAGACTAGGCTCAATACCTGCCCTTTGCTTTTTTTGAGGAAATGCACATTGTAAGTTGTACTTGAACATGTTCCCTGCCTTGCTTTGTTAGCTAAGAAATATATCTCAAAGTTGATGGCCTGTTCTCTAGCCACTATGTAAGACTGTATGGTTACTTACTGGACACTCATCTCTAACCTGGGATTTCTTTTCATAATTTTTCTTCACTTCGGTATTTATCTTTTATAGTCTCTGAATTTCTTCTAAGTTATCTTACATGATTTGTGAAATGAAGACACTATAAGTAAGTCATTTAAAATGTATTATCCTCCTGTGTCAGTCAGTCAGGTCCTCTGGGAAACAGAGGCCAAGATGAAGTTAGAAGTGCAGGAAGTCTGTTTGGGGTAGAGCCAAAGAGAGATGAAGGGGTGAGGGGGCAGCAGGCGGGGAGGGCCATCAGACTGCGCTGTGGGTTTGACATCTACGAGAGGGTAGAGAGAAGGAAGGCCGGGTGGGAAGAGCTGCTCTAGGGAAGTCTCGGCTGGCCCCAGAGTCCTGGTGCAGATTACCCAGAAAGCAGTGCTTTCTTGGGCAGAAATGGCCAGGTCCTAGCACCCCAAACTCCCGCCACTGGCTGGGGCTTCCCTGGGGAGAGTGCGGCTTTGGACCAAGTGCTGTGGCACATCTTAACAGGTGCTGCAGCTGGAGGCTGTCGATTAACGGCCTCCTTGACGTGGGGGCTCCCCGCAAGGAGATCCAAGCTGCGCACCTCCGGATCTAGCCTGCTTCTTGAGGCAAATACTGTCATGTTCCCTTTGTAACTTTGCTCATACGGCAAGTGTCCAGTTACTTCTTTTCATTGAAGCTGTGGGTGATGTAATAGCAATAGCATGATATGGTAGACCTTGGGTTTTAGAGACAAAAAGAACTGGATTCACATCTCAGGTTTTGTTTTAAGATTTTATTTATTTATTTTAGAGAAAGAGAGAGAGAGGGAGAGAGAGTGCTCAAGAACGAGAAGGGGGAGTAGTAGAGGGGGAAAGAATCTCAAGCAGACTCCCCAAGCTGAGCCTGGAGCCTGACAAGGGGCTCAGTCTCACAACCCTGAGATCATGACCAAAACCATGATCATGAACGAAACCAACAGGTGGATGCTTAACTGACTGAAACACCCAGGCGCCCCACATCTCAGGTTTTGCTAGATTAGATTAGCTGGAAACCAGTGCAAGTCATTTAACTTCTCTAAACCTTTAAAGTCATAAAATGAGATTAATAATGTTATATCCTTCAGAATTGCTGGATTAAATGAAAGACCTACAATTTGGTGTCTGCCATTGAGATGGTGTTGAATAGCTTAACAATAGAAGGTGTTGAATAAATGTTCTTTTCTCCTTTACTCTTCACTTTCAGATACTACTTTGTTGTGGGATGAAGTGCTTGTGTAAATCCTTTCTCATTTGACTTAGATTAGGTATTATTGTTTCTAAGACATTGTGACTGAAGAAGGATAAGTGGGTTACTCAGTTCACACAACCAGAACAGACGCAGAGGCAGGACTCGAACTCAAGCCTACTGGCTTCAACTTCAGCACGCTTTAGGTACTGTTGGTGGTTTTCAGGAAAATGAGCTGCCATGTCCCATCAGACAGTCACTCTCAGAAACACATGTTACTCTACACAGGTAGAATTTGGTGACAAAATGGGGAGAGACGTTGGGGCTGAAAATCTGAAAAAGAAGGCGAATCTACACCTGTTGTGAATGAAAAGTGAACAGAGAATACTGCATGTATTTTTCAAATAATCTTATTGATAGAAGGAGTTTTTAGACCTAAACAGTCTGGCAAGAAAACTGCTTAAAAATATAAGAGGAAAGCAAGTTTCTTTCCAGATTCCCTAACACCTGCTATCGTGATTCTGCTGTTTCTTGCCTTTTTCTTTGTGCACAGTATGCTTGAGACAGATGCATGCAAAGCCATTTCCCTTCTGTGCTTTGTCATAACTTGTTCCTGATGTTCTCTTGTTTTGAGATGCTTGGGATATGATTAAAAACACCTTCCTCATAAATTATGGTTTTATCCTTTTGATTTCTAGAATATTAACTTGAGATGGCTCATTCTAGTCAAGCATCTCATTAGTTTCTTGTCTCCTTTTATATCCATCCCAGTTTACACGCTGGGACCGATCAATTTGCCAGCAAAGTTAATGGATACAAAATTGTATTCTTTCCAGTTCTCAAGTGTCCGTGACGTCTCCCGTGTGGCATTCTGAAGGTTGGTCTCATTCCCATGGCCTGTGAGTTTAAATCCATTCGAATTACCTTACCCCTACTCTTACCAATCTAATGGCCTTACCCCGTTCTCCCCTCCAGTCTCCTCGATATACCTAGGAACAGCTTCTGTCTCGTCTCCGCACCTATTTTGGGTTTTCTTTATTAAGGTTTTATTTGAGAGAGAGCGAGTGAGCTCACAAGCGGCAGAAGGGGCAGTGGGAGAAGCAGACTCCCCGCTGAGCAGAGAGCTGGATGTGAGGCTCGATCGCAATCCTGGGCCTCCAGGATCATGACCTGAGCTGAAGGCAGATGCTTAACCAGGCGCCCCTACTTTGGGTTTTCTGGAAAAATTTAAAGCCGGTCCTGAGCCTGTGTGCCCTCAGACTTCTCCCACAGGCCTAGGCCAGGCACCAGGTTACTGTCATAGCTGAGGGCTGGAAAAGGAGACACAGAGCTTCCTAAGTCCTGTGAGGTAGACCCTGGGGCTAGGCGGTCATCCCTTCCTGATGCCTGGGCCCAACATCCTCACGGCAGAATGACATGTTCTGAAGAAAAAGACTGTGTTGCCCTGAAGGTTCTGGAATCTTTTTTGAACACAGGCAGCAAGTCTCAACTGGCCCTTTGAGGATATAAACATGTGAATACCTTCAGAATGCTTCTCTGCTTAAGGCATCAAGATTTCTTCATGAAATATTAATCCAAGGTCTTCTGGAGGTTGAAATTGGATTACTTCTGCCTGCAACCCTCTCACCTTTGCTGGGGACCACCAGCAGTGCCCTCAAGGACAACAGATTGCTCCTGCTTTCAAACACATTGAGGCAATTACAAATTGCTTGTGATTCTGGGGCACCATCACCCAACACAAACAGAGTTTGTGTAATCTCCAATGGATCAGATGTATCTTATTTAGATGAAGCGGGACCTTCTGTACTACTTCAGATCCTTCCTTGCTCAGGAAGCCCATGAGTTTGCACGAACTGCGGATCCACAAACTGCATCGTGAAGAGACCAGTCTTTGTGATCTTCAGGTTTTTGTTTTTGGTTTGTTTTGGCAGTAAAGTCTCCCACATCAGGAATTAGACTACTCACGCTGTTCTATTACATTATAGAATTTTCTATTTACGTATTTTTCCTAATGCCTTTCTCTGCCCCTTGAAATACTACTTATTCTTCAAGATGGAGCTCAAATGGCCTCTTAGCTACTCCTCTGCCAACAACAGCAAAAATAAAAACCAGTAACAACAGTCTTTCCTAAATCCTGAAGCACAGGACTTGGACATGTTTATGAAATTTATTAAAAGATTCTCTGAATAGTTACCTGTATCCAGATTTGATCTTTTCAAGTTTCTTCAAAGCAAACATTATACTGACAAATAGATGTATACATTTTCAACAGTGGGAATGTAGAACAAAACTTATCAAAACTTTTGCCATTCTCATGAAATAAATATAACCTGACTTATGATGACTCATAAATCAATAGTTTGTCAATTTCATGAGTTAACTGTAAAAAAGATCTACAGAAAAACACTGTAGTCTGTAAAAAAAAAAAAAAGCCTAGTAATTTTGTTGATTACTTTATAAAAGTTTAATAAGGGGCTTGTTAGTAAGATGGGGTTGGTCAATTTCCTAAATGTTTTCTTTTCCTCTCTTTGGCATGTGTCTGTTTATTAACATACATATTTATATGTTTGTCCCAGTGTTTAAGATTCCAAAATGTACTTCATTACCACTCTTCCCTAAGAGTTATGAAAGTCATCATTGTGCTGTGTTAGTGAAGTTGGATGGGTTTTTAGATCATAAAATCTAAAAATTTCCATTTTGTTTCTGAAGCAATAGCTCACACAGTTGTCAGACTTTATCACTGTATAAAAATGTACAGTGGTTTATTGACATATACATTCCAATATGTTTACAGCTGCAAGATAATGAGGCACACTCCGTATTGCACTTCATTAAAATTTCAGGCTCAACGTAACCTAGAAGTTTAAATGAAACTGCATTTGTAATTTAGTAATTCTTATACAGGACAAACATTGATATCTTTATATACAGTGTGATACTTATTACATTTATATGCCAGTCCTAACACAATTTTTTTTTTAAATAACAGTCTAGGAAATAAACCAGAATATTCCTCTTTTCATCCCCACCTGTGATGCAATTATACAGGATTACAAAAAGGCAGTATACAATAAACAATGATTATTTCTCTTTTTTGCTTGAAAGCCAGCATCATTCTTAGTCCATGGGCATGGCGATTCATTTATATCAATTATCTATAAATGTTCAATGCTTCACAGGCCAATGACGGTAATGGCCACATGCAAACACCTCACAAGTTTGATGTCTTGGTTCAAAAGAAGATAAACCAAAAGAATGGGGAAACTTTCCATAGCAAGAATTATGTACATGGTATTTGGCATCCTTCTTGCACTGTGAATGGTTCATTTTCATGGATGTAAAAATGGTCCCGTCCTTATCCTGAGCAGAGTTTAAACTTTACCACATCCACTTGGGGGATGAAGGCAACTTCTTCTCTGTAGACAAAGGAATCTGAGTGTTCTAAAAAGTGTGAGCATTTCTGCACACTCCACAACCCAGAGCAAATTCTTCCCCGGTGGGTGGATGAACAACATGGAGTGGACATTCAGTTCCTTCTAATTGTTTGCCTTTGGGACCTGTATAAATTTTGAAGGAGGCAAAAGAATATAATTAAAAATGACACATACATACAAACCTAATGTAAATATAAATCACCAATAAGTTATTCAAAGAAATTATATGGCTATGGTTACACAAATATAAAATTTAAAAATTATTTTTCTTCTAGCTACAAAAGTAAAAATGTTCACCATAAAAAATTCAACATACCAGGTATATACAACAGAGGAAGGACAGAATCCCTTACCTACAACATCCTGCCTAGAAATAACCCCTATGAGCTATAGATCTTATTCTTTTTTTTTTTTTAAGATTTTATTTATTTATTTGAGAGAGCACATGAGAGGGGGGAGGGTCAGAGGGCAAAGCAGACTCAGACCCCCGATGCGGGACTCGATCCCGGGACTCCAGGATCATGACCTGAGCCGAAGGCAGTTGCTTAACCAACTGAGCCACCCAGGCGCCCTATAGATCTTATTCTATTAGTGAATGAGATACATCACCTAAAAAAAATTTTTTTTTTTAATTGAAGTATAGTTCACACCCAATGCTACATCAGCTCCATATAACATAATGATTCCACAAAATCTATACATTATGTTATGCTCACCACAAGTGTAGCTACCATCTGTCACCATACAAAGCTATTCTAATACCACTGACTGTATTTTCTATGCTGTACCACCTTTCAGTCCCATGACTTATTCATTCCATAACTAGAAGCCTGTACCTCCCCCACTCCCTCTTTACCCATTTTGTATCCCCCCTTCCTGGAACTATCAGTTTGTTCTCTGTATTTATGGGTCTGTTTCTGCTTTTTTGTTTTTTAGATTCCACATGTAAGTGAAATCATACAGTATTTGTCTTTCTCTGACTTACTTCACTTAGCATAATACCTTCTAGGTCCATCCATGTTATCAGAAATGGCAAGATCTCATTCTTTTTATGGCTGCATAACAGTCCATTGTGTGTGTGTGTGTATACCACATCTTCTTCATCCATTTATCTATTGATGGACATTTGGGTTGCTTCCATATCTTGGCTATTGTTAAATAATGCTACAATAAACACAGGGGTGCATATATCTTTTTGAATTAGTGTTTTCATTTTCTTTGGGTAAATACCCAGTAGTGGTATTACTGGATCATATAGTAGTTCTATTTTCATTTATTTTTTTAAATAGGCTCCATGGACAGCATGGAGTCCAACATGGGGCTTGAACTCATGACCCTGAGATCAAGGGCTGAGCTGAGATCAAGAGTCAGAGGCTTAACTGACTGAGCCACCAGGGGCCCCTGGTATTTCTGTTTTTAATTTCTGAGGACCCTCCATCTTGTTTTCCACAGTGGTTGCACTAGTTTGCATTCCTACCAACAGTGTACGAAGGTTCCTTTTAGTCCACATCCTTGCCAACATTTGTTATTTCTTGTCTTTTTGATTCTAGCCATCCAGACTGGGGTGAGGTGGTATCTCATTGTGGTTTTGATTGGCATTTCCCTGATGATGAGTGATGTTGAGCATTAGATACATCATTTTACAGCAAAGAGTGATGAACAAAAATGATAATGAAAACCCATCAGTTCAGTTGAACAGAAAATTATTCTGGATGAGGGAATATGGAAACTTTTGTATGAATGTTTTTCTCCAAGTAAGAACAAATTTAAGTGTAAATAAGCCATGTTATCCTTGTACCTTCTCTGAAGAAAAAGTACACACTGATGAATGGGAAGACTGATTATTAAAGATTGTTATTTTTAAAAGTATCTGAAGGGAAATTAGTAGAAAAATGAAAACTGGCCTAAATATATGAATGGTAAAATAATATAAAATTTAACAATGTGGAAGAAGCACTTTGGGGAAGATATAAGCTTAATAATAATCAAATAGATGAAGCTTAAAAATGGACATTAAGGAGGGCACGTGATGTAATGGTGTAATAAGACTGGTGAATCACGGGCGCCTGGGTGGCTCAGTTGGTTAAGTGACTGCCTTCGGCTCAGGTCATGATCCTGGAGTCCCGGGATCGAGTCCCACATCAGGCTCCCTGCCTAGCGAGGAGCCTGCTTCTCCCTCTGACCCTTCCCCCCTCATGCTCTCTCTCTCATTCTCTCTCTCTCTCTCAAATAAATAAATAAAATCCTAAAAAAAAAAAAAAGACTGGTGAATCACTGAACTCTACTTCTGAAACTAATAATACATTATATGTTAGTTAACTGAATTTAAATAAAAAATAAATAGAAAAAAATAAGAAATAAAAAATGTACAAAAACCTGTACTTCTCTATTTTAAAAAAGACCTGTTATGTTAATGTGCTTCACGTCATGTGTTTCATATCATTTAAAAAGGACTTTTAGCTCCTTTATAAATGAGGAGCTTTACTGTGCAGGGAATACTGGCTGGGCTTATACTTGAATGCAGAGTCCCTAACAGCAGAGGAAGGGATAAAAGTATGCATTAGTTTCCTACAGCTAGTAACCAAAACAATAAATGTAAATTTTGACTCTATTTAAGAGAAAAGTATGCGATTGGATGGAATGAGCTTATCCAGATCAATGGGGAATGAGATCTTATTTATCTCTTCTAGGTTTAAAAACTTCTGTGACGTAAAAGAAGGAAAACAGGAGGGAAAAAAAGGCTAGTGTTTATGAAGCTTAGGCTGTACATATACTCAGTAAATGTTAGTTGTTATTACTACTACTGAACAACAACAAACTGTGGCCTCATGTAAAGGAATAAAAATTAAGCTCCACAGAAGCGGAAGACCAAGGCATGAGGGTAATATCAAACTGAGGACAGATCATCTCAGAAGAAGTCAACTGCTGGTTTCAGCTAGCAGACACAAGAGCAGCAGTTAAAACCTAGAAAGGTAATTATTCCAGTTATAAATTATAAAGTATATCAGCACCTCCCACCCCAAATCACACTGCACACTGATATTCCACCTGTCCCCCTGGTGGGAGGGGGAGAGCTGTCAGGAGGGGGGACACTCAATGGCAGATCTAACTTAAGTGCATGACACCATCAATGATGGCTCCTGCAAACTGCAGTCCTTGTTTTTTTCTGGGAGAAAACAAAGGGTCATTTATTCAACAAGTATCTACTTAGTGCCTAATGGGTGAATGGTGTTACATCAGGTGCTTGGGATGTAAAAATGAAGAGTACATGGCCCCTATCTTCAAGGAGTTCATAATCTAATCATGATGGTGAAAAACAGTAACAAAAACACACCTGTAGACATTTGCGTGCTTACTACTGAGGCACTGTTCTAGTATATTAACTCAATCTTCTACCAGTCAGAGGCAGGAACTATTGTCCCTACTTTGCAGATAAGAAAACTGAGGCAAAGTTAACTTAATCTTTCTTGATTCTTAGGTCCCTCATCTTTAAAATAGGCACAGCAACATTTAACTCATAGGGAGCTATGAAGGTTAAGTATCCTGGCACGAAGAAGGTAGTCAGCAAATATTTTAGAAAGTAATAGAGGAATTATCTACTTTAACTTCTTAATCTGGACTCTTGTCCTCATCCATATATTAAAAATTGGAATTAATGGGTTGACAGTGGTTAGAGAATCAATCCTTCTGTCCTTCTAAGTAAAATGCATGGCCGTCTTCCCTGCTGATTTCACTGTGGGGTCTGCTTTAATTCTATTCCAGTTCTCTAAAGGAATGGTTAAATTAGAGGAATGTGAGAGGCTGGGAGAGCACGCCTCGGTCTGAGCATTATGATCTTAGACCAGCTACTGTACCTCTCGAGGCCTTAACTTTTCATCTGTGAAGGTGGGGATAACACCATCTACCTTATAGGTTGTAAAAACTACGTAAGAAAATACATTTGAGGGACACCTGGGTGGCCCAGTTGGTTAAATGTCTGCCTTTGGCTCAGGTCATGATCCCAGGGTCCTGGGAGCGAGTCCTGCATCGGGCTCCCTGCTCAGCCTGCTTCCCTCTGCCTGCCACTCCCCCTGCCTGTGCTCTCTCTCTCTGACAAATAAATAAAGTCTTAAAAAGAAAGAAAGAAAAGAAGGAAAGAGAGAGAGAAATTAAGAAAGAAAAGAAAAGGGAAAAAAAGAAAGAAATTACATGTGAAAATGCCCAGGATCGATGACCGTTCCTTCCTTCTGCAAACTCTCTAAATCCTCTCCTGCCTCATTTCTCTGGTTCACGGCTGTTTCCAGGGTGGCGTCCCTGTGATGGCTGACCTGGGTGATCCTGTGAATGTGCGAGGGGAGGCCTTGCCCTGGCCAGAACCTCTCAGCAACGACCCCACCACTATGTTCTCCACCATATTTGTCTTATTGCTAGCTAATCTCCTGATTACTTTTAGTGTTTTGTTTTGTCTTTGTTTCTGAACATAAAAGAAATGTTCTTCCATTAAGCAAAATGTGGATTTTCCCTGATGACACTGCTCGCCTCTAAGCTTTCTCAACTAGAAGCTGCTGATCTCCTGAGCTCCTACTATGTCATAAGGCCAGGAAGCAAGACTGACTCTCCTGGTTTCCATTTACTTCCAGACCACTGACTTACAACTTTCATTCAATAAACCCCTCTCCCTCCCCTTGAAGCTAACCTGATCCAAACGCTGCCCCCATTTCACTCCCTTCATCTGCTCACCTCCAGCTCAGCATCCTCCTCCTGCTATTAGGTTTCACATCTTTATTCTGGCCATTATCCTAAACACCTAGCCTTACATTATTCTGATCTTGCTTCTTTCAAAGTCTATTACATCTACTTAAAAAAAAAAAAAGTTTTTAGAAGGGGAACAGTATAACAATTTCTTTTTGACATGAACAAACAGAAGTAGCCATACTAAAACAAAACAAAACAAAAAACCTTACATATTCTTTTTCTTTCTGGATAATTTATTTCTCATGGTTTAAAAATCAAAATGTTAAAAAAATTGTACATAATAAGTCACCTTCCCCCCTTCTCTACCCATCTTCCTGGTTCTTCCCAATAGTTAATTAATTTTATTAATTTCTAGTGTATTGTTCCAGTATTTTTTAATGCACATATAAACAAATATGAGTAAATATTTTCATTTCCCCCTTTCTTACAAGATCACATACCGTATACCCTGTTCTGTAACTTGATTTTTCATGTAACAGTCTCCTCTACATCTTTCCAGATCAGTACACAGAAACACCACCCTCATCATCATTTTCTTTTTTTTTTTGATGGTTCATAGTACTTAGTGTTTAACCACCCTCCTACTGGATACTTGGATTGTTTACAAATTTTTATTATTATAAGTAATATCCTTGCACATTTGCCTTTTTTATTTACTTCACATATGTAGGTATATCCCCAGAATTGGGACTATTGATGTGTTTGCAGTTTTGAGAGGCACCATCAAACGGCTTTTTCTATAGGGTTCTAGCACCTGCACTCTGATAAGCAGTGAATGAGAGTGTGTTTCCCAGCTTTAACAAAATCGTGTATTGTGCTCTAAGTACTTTTGTATGTTTTTTCACCAATTTCAGATATATCTCATGTAAAATTCTCTTCTGTGGTCATGTTTACCTCACCTTCCACTTCTCTCCCTTCCCACCTCATTGGGACCACCACCCTCCTGATCTCTTCCAATCTTTTCAGTTTCTTTTTGGTTTCATATTCTTATTTTTCTCAGCCTGACCTCCATACACAATCATTTCTCCCATATTCTCAGTGGCTTAACTCCCTGGCTTTCTGATGCTCACTACACTGCCAATTCCCAGTCATTCCAGATGAAATCACTTGTCCATTTTATGGCACTGGTTCCAGGCGTCTCAAAAAAAAAAAAAAAAATCACAAGAATCCTTTAAAATGGTTCTATTATCAATTCGTAACTTCAAACTTCACATGGCCCTTTAGTGCCAAACAGTGATTCTTTTACTAATCTTTAACTGACTTCCTTTTCCTTCCCCAGGTAACTGTCTTCATTATAACTCCTGACTCCTCATAACCACGGTGATCTTTCTACTTCACTCAGAATGTCAGAAGCTTACAAGGGCCAAGAAATAGCCTGATTCTTCAGGCTAGTTTGAACCGGGTTTCTGCCACTTGGAACAGAGTTCTCATGTGATCATTAAATTAAACCAGAAAGTATATACATCACAGTCGTGTTTAAAAATATTAAAAGCATACCTGCAGGACAGTGTGGTAGTTCTTCCTTGGGAATACTAGTCATTCTCTGAAAATCATCATGACAAGCATTACAAAAATGTGTTGTTCCAAAACAGAAAAAGACAGCCACTGAACAGCAGTAGCGACATTTATATTCCAAAAAGTCTGTGCCATGTTTTGGACACATCTATAGCAAAAGAAAATACATAGACACAAGATTATGGCAAGTCATTTCAAACACACGTAAGATAGTCATATATATAGCTCAGTGATTCATATTTTGCAAGTACCCATAGCTCTCAAAACTGACTGAAAAACTGATGACAGATACATTAAAAATACTGAGGAATAAATGTGTGGCTTTGCCCAAATGGTCTGGAGAAAGCCCTAAATTCTCATCTCAGATCCATCAGAACCAATCTGATTTAATAAATAAGACACATTTAATTTCCTGGTGAATTGTTCCTGGGCAGCCAAATTGAATAGTTAATATTTCATCTATCTCTCAGTCTCACAGCTGTACTGTGAAGATTTCATTGGAGGTGAGATAAAGCTAAAAGTGTGGCTGCAGGTTTAAGAATATGAAATAAGTAAATTTATTACTTGTTGAAATATGGTGACCATTTCATGGAGGACAAAATTATAAAATGCAAATACCATCGAAGAGAATAATATCTATGAATTAATTTGGAAAATTATACACTGCATATAAACATCCGAAAACACTGGGCAAAAAACCTGCTATACTATTCCCACCACATTAGTTAGATTATTATTTTTGAAAAAACAGAGGTTTAACATTTCTAAACTGTCCTTTCTAATAAAATGTTCTGCCCACCTGAGCCCTGGACACATCAGAACAGGCACCACAAATGAGCTCTCTGGGATCATAGTCATCCCCTTGTCCAGCCTCAGCATCGCAGCGAGCTTCACCACCAAAATATGCCTATGCAGAGAACACAATTAGATTACGGCAGGAAAAAAGAAAACCTTGCTATGGGAGATACAGTATGAGCATAGCGAAAGTAAGATCAAGAGGTCTTAGAAAATATTATTATCTATTCGACACTCCCTTGCAATGCCAAGTAGATGCCTGTATGGGTGGATCAGGGTATGAAATAAATCTGCTTTAATTCTGCAATAAACTCATGCTTACAGTAGGAAGTTCAAACATTGTATTGTCAAAACAGAATAACGAAAGAATGTATATTATTCCAAATAAATATCAAGAATAAGATATTAATGATGAGAAACTGCTTTTTCAGGGCAAAGTTTGAGTAATTTTTCTCATTTTGAAGTATTAAATGTTTCCTTCTACTGCTTTGATAAATATGTTTAAGAAATTTCCAAATTTTGGGGCGCCTGGGTGGCTCAGGCATTGACCGTCTGCTTTCAGCTCAGGTCATGATCGCAGGGTCCTGGGATCGAGCCCCGCATTGGGCTCCCTGCTCCGCGGGAGGCCTGCTTCTCCCTCTCCCACTCCCCCTGCTTGTGTTCCCTCTCTCACTGCGTCTCTCTCTGTCAAATAAATAAATAAAATCTTAAAAAAAAAAATTTCCAAACTTTAATACTGTAGTACAAAAAATATGCCTAAAATAAATATTAGTACACAATTAGAATCGTGGGGCTAATGGGACAGGAAAAAAAATCAATTTTGATTATACAAAAATTTTTAAAAAGGAAAGGGAATGGGTGCCTGTCTGGCTTAGTCAGTAGAGCATACGACTCTTAATCTTGGGGTTGTGAGTTCAAGCCCCACGTTGGGTGTAGAGATTACTTAAAAAAAAAAAAAAAAAGAAAGGGAAATTTGGTAATTCCTCAGAAGACTGCTCATACTTATAAAGCTACACTGTGTACAGGAACCCAGCAGTATCCAATATACACACTCAAATAAATGAAATTATCTTGGTGGGTGATTTATCTGTATTTGCTCTGGACACGAAATAAATGAGGCCAATTATAATTGGGGCAATCTGCATGCACAACATGTCCCACAGCCAAAAAACTATGTCCATACTTGAGGATAAACAAGATAAGTCAATATAAATCTAGTATCTCAGAAAAACAGGTCAAAAGACAGGCTCCATTGATACAGAGGTTATAAATGGTTGTCCACCAGCTAAATCTGGCCTCAGAAGTATTTCATTTGTCTTGAGGTCTGCTGTTTATTCTAGCTGTTTCACTTTTCTAGATTCCCTGCTTGGCTTCCTAGACATTGGACTGTCATCCCTATGGTAATACAATGTTCATTTATGATGTTTAACACATTGAACACACAGAAATAATATTTTGTTATTTGTAACAATACAAGTTTCACAAATGTACACTATTAGTCTTGCCTTGAATGTATGTATATTTATCTGCCTTTTTGGCTATCATCTACCTATTTAGACTTCCATTCATTAGCTGTATTTTCTTTTTGTTACATTGAGAGACTATGCACTTTTCATTTACAGATTCCTTCATTCATTTATGTATTCTCTAATTAACTCAGTGTCTAATAACTGCCAAGTACTGGAGAAAGAGAAACGAAAAAACATTGTCTTTGATCTCACAGAACTTAAGTGGCGCAGAGACAAGTGAATCAGTAATCATAATGCAAAATAAGTAGTTCTACAAAGAAGGTATGTAAGATACCAAAATCATGTGGTAGTGGAGAAGAGTTGCAGGCACATTACAGAGAAGGTGAAACAGACAAATTTGGCTATGCATACAAGCACCTCAGTTTGGGTGGGGTGTCAGGTTAGAGTGAAATGCAGAGGAGGAGTAGGGAAGAGCATTCCATGAAGAGGAACAGCCTATGCAATGGCACGGAGCAGTGAGTGAGTGAGCAGACATGGCCGAATTTGGGGAATTGCAGGCTGTTCGGTATTTGGTAGCATGGGGCGCAAATGGTACATACTGGGAAATGAGACTGGAGATGTGGACAGGGTAAGCAGAAAAATGACACATCAGATCTGAGGTTGAGAAATATTAATCTACTAGTAGTGATGTAAGTGTAAAGGATGGAGTGGAAGGACTAGGGGCTCCACACAAGGGGCTCAGTAAGAAGGCTACTACAATTACCAAAGAAAATGATTAGGGTTGCTGAAGATGTAACAGAAAAAAAGAACTCAAGGAGATTTAGAGACAGAATTGAAAAGACTTTGTAAATAAAGACTGGAGAACGAGAGTGTCAAAGTCGATGATTATAATACTCCTCATGTGGACTTTGAAGTATGTGTGAGAAATTCAAATGTCTGGTAAGCAGTTAAATATTTGTATCTAAATCTCAAAAATTTTGGAATGTCAGGATGATACAGATGTTAGGCAAAGACATGGATATACAGGAGCTCAGCAAAGGTAAGGAGGTTATTATTAGGCACGAATACAGTGCTGAGAAACTAAATATGTAAGGAGGAGACGAATGAAAAGGAACCCTATATAAAGGAGTTAAAGACAAATAACCAGAAAGAAAGGATATCAAGAGTAATGTCCCGGAAGCCAAGGAATTTTAATGAGGAAATGGTGAAAAGAATTAAGAGTTAACTTAAGAGTTCAGAGTAGGAGACATTTATTTAAAAACCAACTGGATTTGGCCAACAGGAGATTACTGATGTGAAGTAGCTTGTGTAAAGAAATGTAACACGCTCTGGAAATAGTCTGTATAGGTAAAAATAAATAAATAAAAAAAAATCCCAAAACAAATTAAGTAAAAAAAAAATTCTACTTCAAATGTAGTATCAAACTTTCTGATTTTTAACTTCAGACTTAAGAGTTAGATATCATTATACAATTCAATTGTTAATCACATAGGTAATCTTTAGTTCTTAAAAATTCCTAGTATAATTTACAGCATACCTTTCTGCATTTGTAGCAGACATAATATGCATATCTGTTCATGGCATAGCCAGCTGGGTCATTATAAAATCTCACACCAGGAGTTGTGATAGCTTCACTCTTATGCAGACCTTCATATTCCAATCTCATTAAGGCTTTTCTTCTGACATCCTCATAGAGTTCTTTTATTGGATCAAGCAGGTCTTTTAATACTATATGATTTATTTTGTTCTGAAATTTAAAAAATGAACATTCTTTAACAGAATCATTTATCTATGAATTCAACAAATACTGAAGTGTGCACCTAAGAACCAACCACTGTGCCAGGAGATAAGCAGAGAGTGAACATTTTCTAAATAAAATGCCATTTAGGAATAATCCTGTAAAATCCTCACAAGCCCACATTTTCCCAAGATCAGGGACAACAGGGGCAAATGGGATATAAAGCATGAAAATTCTTCACATTTCCTGAGTCTGAACTTTTTCTCTGGCTGCCTTAGCTCCTCTGGGAATAAAAGATTGCCCTGTTGCCACAAATAAGACATACTCCCTCTGTGTGTGTGTGTTCTGGTTCCTTGGGGGTAGGGTAGAACGTCAGGTGACAGAAATGAGGAGGTAGTATTTTCTATATCATCTTTATATATCATTTTCTAAATGTGACCTTTCTTTGTGGTACCATATGAGAAGAGAGGGCAAATTACTACAATCTTTTGAATTGTTCCTCAGCCTAACTAAGCAATAATTGTGCTAAGTCTTTCCATGTTATACCCTTCAAACCAGTCTGCACATCTGAAGGAAACAGGGAGAGCTTAACAGAACAAAAAGGAATGAAGAATGAATAGAGAAGGCATTGTCAATCACAATCTTAAACAAAGAAAGGTTTTTTTTTTTAAATTAATCATCACTGGCTTGCCAAAACAATTTGCTACTTTGCTTACTATCTTTAAAGAGATGGGCAAAATGTCAGTATTTTCTCCTTATTTTACCTAAGATTCTAAAAGAATCTTGGTTTTCAGGCTTCACCTTTAAGGAAGATGAAAACCCAGACTTCATCTTTAATGGCAGGTATCAGAGCCTACAAGCACCACAGGCTCATTCATTTTGGTAGTCACCCATTGTCATGTCACATATCTGAACTCTGAGGGGTCTGAAAGTGGTGACAAACACCCTTTAATGCATGATGATATCTAAATGAATTTTCTGATGCGATATGTTTAATTTCACTTAACCAGCTTTTAATTGACACTTACTGTTTTGAAATGCATAATAGATAGAGGGATCTTATAATATTCTCTGGCATCACCTGGATGAAAAGAGCAGAAACTGATGGGGGCTGGGGGTAAAAAGTAAACTGGGAAGGACACCAAGAGATGTGGACACATTTATTCTGGAGGATGAAGATAAAGATGAAAATAGAAAGTAGATAATTTCTGATTCTCTCCATACCTTGCAAATGGGACAAGATATAAATCCAAATGTTATCCTTGGACCAAGCCATCTGTTTTCCAAAACTCGTCGGCAGCACTGTAAGTGGAATACGTGACTACAGTCCAGCTTAAATTAAAAAAAAGAGAGGGATATAAGCAAATGTGATAATAATAAACACTTGAATAACCGGCAGATTATTCAATGAAGGTGCTAGTTAAAGCAGATAAAAGAAAAATCAAGTTTAGGACAATGAAATTTCAGCACTTCTCTGTTATTCATGAAATATTAACTAGGTCTTCAGCTTCTTCCAATTTATTACCACTTGCATATTAATGCCACCTTATAAAGAGTAAGTCAGGTTAGGGAGTAATTTAAAATTATTCCCTTTTGTATCTCATAGAAAGAAGGAACTACTGATTTAAAGATTTAAGATTTATTTTTTGAGAATATTCATTTATCTTAGAATCATAAGAACTGAAAATATAAAGCAGTGGTCAAATTTAAAAAAACATTTAGCGAATAGTAACTTCAATAATATCACTAATATTATAGACGTACGCATATACTTTACATACAGAGGTGTGTACTACTATGTACACATCAATTACATAGTGCTACCGTTTTGGGTTTTGGAAATTAAGGAGAGCAGTTACTAGATAATCTGATTATTTTTTCCTCCCTTATGAACATTTCATCCATTCCATTGATTATATAGGCTCAGACAAATGACAAATGAAAGCTGAGCACACAAAATGGAAACAGAACATAAAGAGTCGGAATTTGCTCTTCAACAAACTGGGAGATACTAGGGGACATTTTCTCCCAGTGAGGCAAGAAGTTCAGGGCTCTCTTTATTTCACAGATACACTTCTATTTCCCATGTTAAATTCCAGGCACTTTATAAGCTGAGACAACCTGAATGGCTGGTGCTGCTGAGAGCGCCTCGGTGAAGCAGATCATGCACATGTCGTCGGCGTCCTGTTTCAGCGTTGTGGCACTTTTGTCGCAGCCGTGTAGACAGGGCAGACAGTGCTCTTCATTCTTGACACCTCCGCACGGATGGCCACAGGGATGTGTCTTACTACAGGCTATCTTAGCATACTCCTATTAGACATAAATAATAATGGCATACAAAATAACAAAAAAGGCACACAGCCTGGTAATTATATCCATTATGTTAATTTTCTAAGATATTTCCCACAGGAAATACACATTAAGGCTATGTAGCAATAAAGTTATTTTTATTCTTTTTATTTTTTTTAAGATTTTATTTATATATTTGTCTGAGAGAGAGAGAGCACAAGCGGGGGGGAGTGGCAGGCAGAGAGAGAAGCAGGCTCCCTGCTGAGCAGGGAGCCTGATGTGGAACTCGATCCCAGGACCCTGGGATCATGACCTGGGCCAAAGGCAGACGCTTAGCCAACTGAGCCACCCAGGCGCCCTATTTTTATTCTTTATTTGAATATAACTTATGGATTATTAGCAAATTTTTTTAGTGTGTAATTTTAAAATTTTAATTTAAATTTTTTCAGTGTGTAATTTCTCTTTTAATGTGATTTAAAAAAATTTCACTTCACATAAAGGGAATGATGATAAAAAGTGAAATATAATTTTAATCTATTTATTTTTGTGCATAGTCATGAAGCAAAAAAATTCTGGATATACAATCTCCCAATCATCACCTATCCTTTCATTAAAATGGGTATAAAAAACATACAGGCGGGTGCCTGGGTGGCTCAGTCGGTTGAGTGTCTGCCTTCGGCTCAGGTCATGATCCCAGGGTCCTGGGATTGAGCCCCGCAATTGGGCTCCTGTTCAGCAGGAAGCCTATTTCTTCCTCTCCCACTCCCCCTGCTTGTGTTCCCTCTCTCCCTGTGTGTCTCTCTGTTACATAAATAAATAAATAATCTTTAAAAAAACAAAACAAAACAAAACACCATACAGATATCTTTCACTAGCTGGGCCCTATCCAAGTTCTTGTCAACTGAATTGAACTGAAAATATCTGGATAGCATGAAATATGTGTATGGATATTCAGGACTAAAGAACTGTCAAATATTGAAAGTTGATTATAGGGAAATAAGTGAATAGAGTATGTAAGAGGTCAAGGAAATGCAGTCCATAGATTTTTACCTTTTTGTAGCAAAAAAGCAAACATTAAATATTTATTATGGTGATAGTTGATAAACACACACTGTCTGTGTGGGTTTGAGAAACTTATCCATTCTCTAGCTCTGATAAAGCATTTAGCTCTTGATATGGGGAATATATTAATTTAGAAAACTGAAGTGATGCTGAGCTCTAACTCTTATTTAACAGGAAGTAAATACATCATGAGGGAATGCATGCTATTCCTAACTGGGACAGCCTGTCTAACTGTATACTCACCTGGCAGTCTGCATCAGAACACACACTGCCAACAGCAGATAACTCTGTTCCACTCCTGGAACCACAAAAGCGGCATGCTTCTGAGCTACTTGTGGTGGGCTTGCCTAGGTTCAAGCAGAAAAAGAAAAATCCTCCTTAAGAATATGTTTTCTACATATTTTAATACAACTAATAAAAAAAAACAACAACAGGAAAATCAGGTTTGTATCAGTTGCTATCTCTGGGAAACCAGCCAGGCAGTTTTACAGTGGAAGGGTTGTAAAGCTGTTGTAATTATAAAGTAACTAATCACAAAAAAAGGGACAAGAAACTAAAGACCTATCTGAAGCCAAACAGATAGCAGGTTGAGCAGATGCGGCAAATCTCCAGCTCCAAAAGCACAGTTCCAGATAAAATATAATAATAAAATTAAATAAGAATACACAGAAGATAAACCTTTAAGAATTTATATAATGACAAAATTACAAGGCATAGAAGAAAACCTATTGTTAGAGAATATGAAACTTGAATAAAGAATTCCCATCTAAGGAACTAGCATTGACAGAGCAATATATAAAGGAAATTAAATGTTTGAAACAGTCAAAGAAGGAACACAATCCATAAAACAAGAACAGAACAACAGGAAAAAGAACAGGAAGATACAAAAATGCAGACCAAGCTCATTTTAAAACACAGATACAAAAATTCTAAATATAATAGTAATACACGGAATTCAGCAATATTTACAGGAAAAATAGGTTTTTAAAAAGGATAATTTAATTCATGAATACAAGAATGGTTAAACATTAGAAGATTTATTAATGTAATATATGACCTTGATAGATTATAGGAGAAAAAAAAAATCAGCTATGAGAAAAAAAGACCACGTTCTTGTAGCATGAAAAAGTACTCCTATGTAGAGTTAAATTTGTTCAGATTTGCACTTAACTCCAACATCAAAAATTTGTATCAGTCAGAAATGGCAGGCTACAGAGGTACTGAAAATTAAGAATTTGTAAGATTAAATATTACTTTAAGCTGAGAATATAACCAGATTTACTTTAGAAAAAAATAAAAAATGGAAAACCATGTGTTTGGGAGATGAAATGACTTGCTCAAGGGAACACAGCTAATGAGTGACAAACCAGGTTTCCTGACTTGTAGTTTAATGCCCTCTCTATTATAGGACATTGTCCAGTACATATAATAATACAGTCAGCGATCAATGATGTTATAGTTATGAGAATATACTCAAAATAACCCACATTAAATAATTCACAGTAAGTAAATAATATCTAGTTCAATCCTAAGCAGCAGGCATGGTTCAATCTTAAATCTTCCACTACCTGTGTGTTCTCGGAACTCCACCATTGCCTTCATTGTTTTAGAATCTGCTAGTGCCATCAACCAGAACAATTTGGTTCTACCACAACCTTCGTGAAGGTCAACCTTGATAGCTTCTTCTTCTTCTTTGAAGACCTATTGTTTCATTAAAGACAAGGGAAAAATATTTTTTCACTCTGAAGGAGGAAGTATAAAATTTAATTACTCAATAACAATAATGGTTTTTATTTACTAAGGACTCTAAGAAGTTTTGGACATTTCCAATCTTGCCCTGAATCTTGACAACGGCCCCATTTTTATAAATGTGGAAACTAAGTTTGAGAGAGGTTAGCCGACTGTCTTGGTTTATACAGCGATAAATGAGACAGTTGGGAACTCCACTGAGGCTCTGATTGCAAAGTCCCTTTCTTCCCATCACAGCAAGCCTCCTTCCCACCTTTATTTCAAAATTTACTGAACATATCCTATGCTCCAGATACTGCTCCGCACATACAGACAGAAGCTGTCACCTGTCTTTGATGAGTCTTGGTTCGCCGATGAAGGTGAAGGAATCTGTCACAGTCAGTGCACAGATTTCCACATACGTTGCATAAAATGATGGCTGCAGTTTCTCCATCGTCATGGTTGTCACACATAGGCTGAAACAAGGTGTTCCCACATGTCACATTACATTTACAAGAATGCCACAGATGCTCATACACATGGAATGTAATTTATTTACAACAATAACGGTATTGTTCTGAAGTCTATTAGGAATTTAGAAGCTGAACATTAAACAGAATTATGGCAAGTGTACTTAAGTACAAAAACCCCTCAAAACCCTTAATTCAATAATTAATGTGCTGAGCAGGTTTAATGATTTTTAAAAAAAATTTAAGATTTTATTTATTTGAGAGAGAGAGAGATTGAGAGAGAGAGAGAGCATGAGAAGGGGAGGGTCAGAGGGAGAAGCAGACTCCCCGCTGAGCAGGGAGCCCGATGCGGGACTCGATCCTGGGACTCCAGGATCATGACCTGAGCCGAAGGCAGTTGCTTAACCAACTGAGCCACCCAGGCGCCCGGTTTAATGATTAATAAAGTAAACATGTATACTTTGATTAATGACTTAAGAAACTTTCTTCCCCCTAGGTTCAAACATCCTGTATGCTAAATGAATAAAAGATTCATTCTGAAACTTGAACATTAGTGAGAAAATGTTGAAAGGGCCTTTATAAAGTCTTCCCTTCCAGTGTACCTAGGGATACCTATTCAAACTACTTTAAGTACTGTGTATTTGTGAATAAATGGTATGTCATGGTGCCTCTCTTACTGCTTTATTTACTTCTAACCCTAAGGCTGATAACATTTAGAGTAAAATCTAGATATACAATGAGAGTGTGGCTAAAAACACATTTTAATATGGTGCAAACAAGAAGAAGAGGAAAGCTCTTTTACATAATTAAAGCCCCTAACAAACTACGAGGAGGGGACCCTAAGTGAAACAGACTTGTGAGATGACCGTGGACAATGTGACACAATTTTCTGCTAATTGTGGAATTTTGATTTGCAGGTTCGTTTTTTTGTTTTTGTTTTTTTTTAATGCTAAGCTACAGCTTACTTATAAAGAAAAACAAGATACATTTTTATAAGACAATTCTGGTCTTACCATTTGTTTTTGCTGTCCATCCTTTCCCATCCATCTCCCCGAAGAGAGACGATCTACATGGTCCTGATCCAGCACGCACAGTGAAGCCAGAGCAAGCCAGAGCTGTAACAGGAAAGGCTGTTATAATACTGAATTTTTAGAAAGGCTTAGAAAACACTGACTGCCTGACACATGATAACAGCTCAACAAATGCTAGCTGAATTTGGAAATACATGGAGACCCAGTGGCACTCAGGTTTTCTGACGTGGTACCAGGCACATATGCTCACTGCTGTATGGGCCACGTGCACAGTATATTTATTGACTGCTGCTGGATGAACCATTCTGGTTTTTACTTGACATATAAGATTATCCTTTATTGGTCTACTGTGGAAGCAATGTATCAGTAAATGAATTTACATATTAAATATTTACTGTACCCATGCCTCTTGCAAATTTTCCCATCTAGCGTCATCTGCCTGAGGCACTACGTTCCAAGCAAGGTGGCACAATGACTGTTCAATTTTACACAGTCCCATAAGTAGGCGGGGACATGTTAAATCCTTCTGCAGAGTAACAGCTCCTCAGAAGTCTCTGTATGCTCCTAAACGCCTAGCACTATCCTTGGTATACTTTGTCAGAAATAAGTAAATGTCTAGCAAGCTTTAGAAAATAGCCTCAGAAACAGTTTAAAACTTTCTGAAGGCTTAAAGGGTAAGCTTCAGTTTTACACAGAAGGATATATTTCTTCATTACCGAAAAATAGTTAATTATTTAAGAAGTGCTTATGAGTGTCACTGGACATGAACAGGAGGACGGAAAAATAGAAAAAGGAAAAACAGAAACAGAAACCTTAAGTGTGCAAGGAGAAAGGGGGAGTGCAGAAGGAAAGAGCGTGCGTGCGTGGTGCTAAAGCTCTGCTGTAGAGGAACTGCTTCACTTGTCACACTCAATACCAGCACGGCATCAAGCGGCCTTTTCTGCCCCAGAGAAAGACAATTTGTCTTCCTTTCCAGACTTCTGAAGATTAAATCAAATGACTTCTGCCAGTGTTTACTTCTTCCTAATGCTGCCACACTGCCCTGCTTCAAGGAAATCCCTAATCTCTTTTGGAAGTACACGGGACATGAAATTTGGTAGGTCAAAAATGACTATAGATGTCTCATCGGAAGAATGCAATCCTACTCTCCAGCTAAGAGATTTTGCCCCACTCTGCCCAGGGCTTATACTTTTTGCTTTTTTTAAAGGTAAGGTCTGTAAATCCAATAGGTAGGCTCTACTTTAGAATAATTAGGCCATACCAAATGAGTAAGGGAGGGCCTTGTCTTTGAAGGACCCTCAGTCTATCTGAGCATAATGCTGACACTAAATTTACTGTGTAAGCTATGGTAAATACATTATTAGAAAGACAACATAAGGGAACTTAGCCTTTTCTAACCAGTTGATCCTTAGCTTCCCAAATAATAACAAAAACAAGGGATAAAGAACACATAACAATGAATGTTTATAACCACTATACTTAGTTCATAATTCCAAAAAGCCTTTCACACCTTTTCTGTAAATGCAGTATTTGGTAAAAAAAAATTGGATTAAGTTGACTTATTGATTTAAGTTTGTTCAAACCTATTACTGCAATGATACAGACCAAATGAAAAGAAACTCCTACCCTAGTTGTTGCAATACATCTCACTGGAGATCTAAATTCTTCCTCCATCTTGGTCAAGGCAATGATGGTTTCTGCAATGGCATTTTTTGTCACTCGGGACCATGCTTCAGACAGATGACCCTATTGAGCAGGAGAGAATAATTTAGTAAGCAACGAGAAATGTATAATTGTAATAGTAAATTCTCTTCTCTTAAACAATATCTCATCAAAAAGGAAAGATTTGTTAGTGCAACTTTTTAAAAAAGATTTTATTTATTTATTTGAGATAGAGAGAAAGAGAAGAGTGCATGAGTGGGGAGAAGAGCAGAGGGAGAGGAAGAAGTAGACTCCATGATGAGTGCAGAGCCCGCTGTGGGGCTCAATCCCACGACGCTGAGATCATGACCTGAGCCAGAAATCAAGAGTTGGACAATCAACCGAGTGAGCTACCCAGGTGCCCCTGTTAGAGCAGCTTTAGATTCAGGGGCATACTTTTGAAATAAAAATCCTTCACAACTCTATGAAAAATTCAACTTCTAATCACTATTTTAATGATTGGAAAGTAAATAAACAGGTTCTCAATACTCTTAATCTATACAGCTCAAGAGTATTTCCTCTTATGTTTAGATAAAAACAGAAGTACTAAAGTACCTATGCTTCAGAAATTCCGATTATGAAGCTTTGTTATTTAACACAAAATTTATATAGCTAAGTTAATTGCTTTTAGATGAATATTACTAGAACCCAAGAGCATAAATGGGTTCAAATTACAACTACTTTTATTTATTTATTTTTAAAAAATATTTTATTTATTTATTTATTTGAGAGACAGAGCAAGAGAGGACAAGCAGGGGCAGTGGCAGAGGGAGAGGAAGAAGCAGGCTCCGTGCTAAGCAGGGAGCCGGACATGGGACTCGATCCCAGGACCCAGGGATCATGACCTGAGCCGGAAGTTGATGCTTAACTGGCTGAGCCCCCCAGGTGCCCCTACAACTACTTTTATTTGCTAACTTGATTTTTGCTGAACATAAACACCTGACTACCACAGAATTTAGGTGTTCCTAAATATTTTTCCTTAGTATTTTCATCCAGTGAACATCCTGAGAAAGACTTGTTGAAAAGTGAGAAAGTTCTCCATTACTCCAACTGAGGAAATGTCCTTGCTATTGGGAACAGTGACAGAACTTCCTATCTCCCCAGAATATCCTCTCTTGCCTCTCCTCCATATGCTATCAGTCTCTTAAAGGGCAGTTCCAGTCCCTCTCCTCCTCCAGAATGTTTTGTCTGCTCTACCTCTCAGGAGCCCACATTCCACAGCATCTTGCCCTCCTGAGCCTGAACACATAATGGAATGTGAGGAAACTAGCATTATGGAGCAACCAATAAGAGCCAGGTACTCTGAGAAGTAATTCCCTTTTCTCTACACACCCGGATGTCCCTGAAAAGAACATCTAAAGACAATGATAGAGAATATTAATAAAGAAGAGTAGAAGTTTTATAAACCAGGAGAACTAGGGAGGATGAGAAACTTTCACTTTGGGGAGCCCTGTTTTTCCTTTAGGGTTTTGGACTCAGGCTGATTTGTAGGGCTCAAAAAAGTGTATTTTATTTTTTAAGTTTTAAAGTCTTAAAAGACTAATATAACAATTCACAAGTAAATTAATTGGGAAGCTTGAAATGAACAGTTTACACAAAGGACAAATTAATCACTGACCGAAAAGACGAACGGCATGATAGTTGTTAACCTACTAAATGAGGCTTTAAGTAAAGCAAAATAACATCAGTGTACTTCTGCTATTTATGTAGCAGAATAAGCTGCTTGTTTTAATCAGATTTTGACTACACTTAGTGACATAATGATCAGGAGGATGGGAACTCACTGCCGCCATATCCTTGATAAGTTTAATGATGATCTCTGAGATCTGGGTAGGAGTTGAGCCCTTCATCCACCAATGACTTTCACCTCGACGGACATAACTATAAAGAAAAGTCAGCATTTGCAAACTATTCAGTGACAGTTACAGATAAATACGATGAAAAGTATTTCAGCATGCATTTTAATTTTTTAGATGATTCAAACAATTTAAGAATTTTAAAAAGAAATTAATCAAGATATTACCCATAATTTATCTCTTCAACCCTGAGAGTAGCTATTCTGATACATGTTCCCTTCAGGTATTTGTTTGTAAACTATTTTTGTACCCTGCATCTTCTAGAACAGAGCTGTTCAAAGCATATCTAAGGACCACAAACCATTTTTTACCAATCCACATAGAGATATTAAGGGCTTGTGCCAGAATATGTCAACTACATCATTGAGTACACTACTCTACTTCAGCTGACATTTTTTTTTTCTTTTGTTAAGACTATCTAGATGAAGAAAGCAACACATTGATTTACAATCTGGTGTTATTTAATATCATGGACTGGCTCTTTGACTAGTACTTTCCAGATGTCTAATTTTCTGCTGTTACACACAATTCGGTAACAAACTTCCTTGCAAATATCTTTGGGCACACGTATAAACATTTCTGAGGGAAGTAATTCTAGAAGTAGAACTGGTCGGTCAAAGGATAAGCATATTTTAAATACAGTGATATGTTATTAAACTGACATCCAAAAAGGCTTCAGTAATCTACATCAGATGCCATAAAAAATGCCTATTTCTTCATATGCTGCCAAAACAAAGATATTTTCCTATCGTTTTAATCTATATTTCTCTGATTCCCAGCAAAGTGTCTTTTTGTTTGTCTACTGGCATTTGTAATTTTTCTTCTTGGAACTAACTGCTCTTGTCATGCATTTTTCTATCAGTTGTCTTTTCCCATTAATCTGTGGTCATTTTTTAAATATTATGACTAATAATTCATTCTCTACTATATAGATATTAAGTATTTTCAAGTGAGTTTATATTTTAAAAACATTTTCATATAATTAACTTTCATTTTTATGTAGCCAAATCTGAGAATTTTTCCTCTGTGACATTTGGGTTCTGTGTTTTAAGGAGGTCTTCCTGGGTTGAAGATTACAAAAATATTCTTCTATAATTTGTCCTAGTAGATTTTTAAAAGAAATATACATAAAGCTTTAATTGATCTCAAGTTTATTTCTGTATATGGTGTGAGATAGGGGCCTACGATATTTTTTCTACATGTGAAGTATTCCAACATCATATATTCGACACACTTTCCTTTCCCCACTAACTTGAAACTACACTTTTATTATATACAGCATTTTCTTTTATACATGGATTAGTCATTTATGGCTTCTATTTGGTAAACAAACAAGGTGGAATTTGAAATCCTGTCTTAATTCTCTAAATAGTGGCTCCCTCTGTTCTATTTTAGTACTGAAACAGATGCAACGACCAACCTGGAATTGAAAATCATCGGAAGAGTAACTGTTGTAACACCTTTGCCCACAGTGGTACCAGCTGTTCCTGTGATGGTAGTTCCTTTGGCTTTGAGCTGCACTGTGAGTGCTTTGGCAATGCATCCCAGAAACATGTCCAAGATACCTAGTTTATTCCAATCTCCTTTTTCTGTTGAGTGAATGATATCACTGATATCTGCTGGGGGAAGGGATTTCACTCCTATGATGCTGGCCAGACGATTAGGGGTCACTTCAGGCAACACCCGTCTTAGTAAGGAGGTTACCTGACAAGAAAAATAAAAGGAAAGAATTCCTCTTAAAGATTGGTGTTCTAAAGTTCTCATTTTTTTAAATGAGCCTAGCTGCCATTCTATGACTTCAAAAGCTTTCAGAAGGACAGAAGTATGACTTAAACACTATTTTAATTTCTGAAGTGGTAATTAGCCCTCCAGAGCAGCAAGAAAAAAACATGTCTTTATTTGGTCAGGAATAAAGAAACATTACACATTTCATGGTAATAAGACAATCAGTAGACAGGATACTCTTTATTGCACTAGCATAGTAATAAAATGGAACATATTTTGCTCTTCCATATTCTCAATACAATGAGTCAAAAATAAAAAGCATGGAGTTAAGATACAATTCAAAAAAACAAATAACAAAACAAAAAATAAAGATCAATAGTTAAGACCCTAAGGTGATTCTCTTTGATAGTGTAATTTTTAACAGTGTTTCAAGGAACAAAGTAAACCAAAAGGTAGGTGGTATGACCAGTCACCTGTCTCTGGACTCGAGGAGAGGCCGTATGGAGCAGTGAAAAGAGATCCTGGAGCAGAGTTAGCTGCTGAGCCAGATACTGGCGGCCCACGTTAGAGCCACTCAGGGCTAAGACCATAGAGAGCAGCTCAAAGCAGTAAGCATCAGAGGAGGCATCTTCATCATTGGGCTGAGAATTGGCATTTTCTTTGCTTGATATAGCATGTTCCCATTCTTCACGAACTCTGGTGGCCTCCATGCGAATAGCCTGGACGATGTGAGCACACACCTATTTAAAGACAACATAAAGAAAATGTAAAAACATATTTGTAAATCTGATTTACTACTTCTAGTAAAAAAAAAAAGACAAGAATATTAGTTGATACTCAATTTAATACTTTCTCCCCATTAATTCTCCATCATACTATTTTCTTAACTCATCTTAAAAACAATTAAGAAAAACTAGCAGAACCATGAATAAAAATCATAATATTTAAATCAACTACTATGTAGAAACTATTTATATACAAGTTACCAATACCCCTGCCTGTGGTTTAAGACATCAAATTAATCAAAGCAAATTACCATATTTTATCACTTCTAAGGCATATTTTCCTTCCACATATTATTAATATTTCTATTCATAATGTGTTTTATAACTGATGGCATTCACAATGTAATTGGCAGCAAATTTTCTTTTTTTAGTGATACATGAGATAACAGCACATTTTATAACTGGTAGCATCTAAGATTCAGTGAAACACTGTTAAAAAGATAAAGCACAGATAAATTTATTTATTTAAACAAGATTTAATGATGTTGAAAGTTAAAATGATGGGCTAATGCAAAGCCAGTGTTTTATTTGACTTTTGAAGGGCTAATTATTATGTTATGTAGGTACCCCATTATATGAACAATCCAGCACTACTCCATCTCCTTATAATTAAAAATATTAACACTGATTTAGTTAACACTATAATTGCTCAGAAAAAAAAAATCAACAGACACACAAAAAAACAGTGGTAAAAGGAATACAGAAAATGCAAATGAAATTTGATGTAGCTGGATATTTGACACCAAAATGAAACAATCTACCTGAAAATGAGAAATAACAAAGAGCAGCAAGGTAAGAAAGTTAACATTCATAACAAAATCTTTAAAGTGATGCAGGTATGCCAATATACTCCTTCCTCTCTGGAAAAAGGCAGACACATTCTATAGGACCTATGAAAGAGTCAGCATAAAAAAGCCTCCATAAATTTTGGAAAACATTTACACCCTAAAAACAAAAACTGATGAAGACAATAAAATGGCTATTTACCAACCTGTTTTTGTAAATTAGTCAGCTTACTCCTGCTGAATATGATTCCAACCATATGTTCTTTCAGGTCGGCATCTGATGTTGCCTTTACATAGGAAAAGGGGGGAGAAAAAAAAAAACCCAGGCTCTTTGAATAAAATTTGTATATTTGATCTTAAAGTATCTTGAGAAATAACTATGCAGGTATTTTTATAAGGTGAATTTATTTTAAATTGAGGTCTGTAACACTAAGACAAAGGATAAAGTTTGAAGAAACCACTATTGGTTAAGGTTGACCATAAAAAAAAAAAAAGGCAAAATTTCTGAATTTAAGAAATCCAGAGAAGCATACTTTCTTTTCATGAACTTCTTTAATCTGTCAATTTGGGCTACTTTGATTACATCTATTTCTAAATTGTGAGTATCCTACATTTAGTTTTTAGAACTCAGAAAATGGTATTTGGTTAAAAGGGAAATTTCCTAACAAAACTCTATAATGGTGTTCTTAGATTAGGCTAATCTACCACTAACAGGAGTCAAAGAAACATATCATAAGAAGAGACAAAGGCTGACATTTTATAGTGCTTATTATGTGAATGGCACTCTCCTAAGGTATAGATACATAGCTATATAGTTATCACATACACATACTCTTAATCTTCACAACAAGCCCATTAGGTAAATATGATGTTTTATTTTACAGGTAAGAAAAGTGAGGCAAAGCTACTCTTCTAAGAATAAAAAATGACTCTTAGCTTCACTTTTCTTAGGATAAAGAAAGCTACAAGAGAATGTAACGCCCACTTTAACAACGAGAAGAAGCTGGTAATCTACAAAACCATATAATTTTTGGTATCCATTGGACAGCTGAGGTTTGCAACCAGGTAAACTAAAATCCAAACAGACAAATTCAAATAGCTGGACACTTCAAAACTTTCTCTGCACTTGACAAAACAAGTAGATGAGCAACCAAAAATCAGTAAAGCTCTTGAAGACTTGAACAAAAGTATCAACCAAATTGAATTGATATTTATAGAACCCCCTCACAGAACAAAAGCAGAGTTCAAGTTCTTTTCAAGTGCATGTGGACATTCACTAAAATATGAGTCAGAATTTAAATCTTAACAATTTTAAAAGGACTGAAATTATACAAAGTATATTCTTTGACTGCTACGAATTACACTAGAAATTAGTAATAGAAAGCTATTTGAAAAATCCCCAAATATTTAGAAATTAACAAGAAACTTCTAAATTATCCAGGGGTCAAAGAAGAAATCGAAATAGAAATAAAAAAGTATTCTGAACTAAATGAAATGAAAAAAAATATAACCAACACACCAAATTTGTGACACTCAACTAAAGCAGTGCTAAGAAAACTGTACCATTACTTATATGAAAAAAAGAAAGATCTCAAGTCTTTGAAACTAGAAAGAGAACAAATCAAACACAAAGCAAACAAATGGAAAGAATAAAAGAAGACACATCACTACAGATACTGTTGATATTAAAAGGATAATAAGCATATATTATTAACAACTTACACCAAAAAATTTACAAAAATTCATCAAACAATACAGTTTAAAAGGATGCATTTTTTCCTTATCTAAATTCTACTTTAAAAACCTGACATAAAAAATGATTCTCTCTCTCTTTTTTTTTTTTTAAAGATTTTTTTTAATTTATTTATTTGAGAGAGAGAATGAGAGACAGCACAAGAGGGAAGAGGGTCAGAGGGAGAAGCAGACCCCCCGCTGAGCAGGGAGCCCGATGCGGGACTCGATCCCGGGACTCCAGGATCATGACCTGAGCCGAAGGCAGTCGCTTAACCAACTGAGCCACTCAGGTGCCCAAAAAATGATTCTCTTAATAATTATACTACTTCATGGGCATCTTACCACTAGCATAAACTTTCCCAATCAACCTTAACATCTCAACCTACACACTCCTACTATTAGGCCAGCCTCTCAGTGAGCCCTGCTCCCATCCCCTCTGTCAATCTAACTCTGACCCATTCCCTTTCAGGTCCAAGTCATACCCAATACCTACCAAAAGCCTCTTTTGACCACTGCAGGGCACAATACTTCTAATGTATTCTGAAAACCTGTGAAATGCACAATGTTTTCACGTACACAAAAAATTGATTATATGCTACATAGTATCCCTACTGATTTCTTTTTTGGGGTGTGTGTTTAAAGGTTCATATCTAAGAACGGAACACAAACTTTCTGAGGGCTTGGTACCAATTGTCATAGTTATTTAGCACAGAACTGCCATTTGCTAAAATTCAGTTGATTTAATGAAGAGTCACACACTCTTGCAGTCATTCAAATGATATCCCCACAGGATGCTAAAAGAAACAACCAGAGTTTATAAAATCTTATTTTCTACAGATCCCAAATAGAAAGATGTGAGTGGATGACTTAGACATTACTATATCAGAAGGCACAGGGCTAGACTAGATAAGTCCTTGAAATTATCTTTCAAAAGGCTGCCGAGGTGATTATCTGTAATATCTAATGACATAAGAATATTGAGACCAGTCAGGGTTGACCTCTTTTTGGAAAAAGATGAGGTTTTCCTCTTGCTTTAGAGTAGACCAAGTAAGTAAAGGCAAACACACTTTAAAAGAAATTTCAAGAACAAGATGAAGAACAAGTTATTCCAATAAAAATATACTGAATGCATGTGTGTTTTATGCCATGGATATAAAGACAAATCAGATATGCACTTGGTCTTTAAGAAGCTATGATTCAGTAGAAGAGACAAATATGTCTATAAACAAACATATGAAAGAAATTGAGAAGAGACTCATAGAAACTATGATGAAGTTTAGCAGAAGGAAAACTGCATATTGTTGGGGGAAACATAAAGAAGATTCCTGGAGAAGACAGCATTTTTGAACTGGACTGTGAAGGGCAGATTAAATGGAGGAAGAAGATCATCGATGGTGCACAGTACAGTAAATGACTAAGCTGATTTTACAGATCAAACAGAGCAAATTTTGTTACTTACAATACTAGCTAGATCATATATAAACAAATAATTTCTTTTGATAGTTTCTTCATCTTCTGCTAATTAAAGTAAAAAACATTAACTGCATATAAACTACTATCACCTATCCATTAAAATACATGGCAATAGATGGATTATTTCACTGAACAAAAATAAGAAAATGGAAAAGGGAAATAAATATTTTTAGAATACAAATAAATACATTGTATACTTTTTCCTCTCCTTCAGGTGATGACAGTAGTGCTTTTTCCTCTTGTTCTGGTGTAGGTTCAGCATCTCCAGAGATGAGCTTTCCAAATACCTGATGAAGACAGGAACATGAGAAGGAATCAATGTGTGAAAGCTAAAGGATGCATGAGCTAATTCTGCAGGTTTTATAATATTACTATGCTATTCTTGCTATACACCACTACCTTTAAGAGTTATGAGTGCAAAATGAAACACAGGAGTTTTGGGCTATGAGAAGAGGAGGAAATGGGTCACATCTGTTGCCAGCCATCTCTAACTTGTTTTACAAAGTATTTTGTTACTATTTTGGTATTATTATTGAATAAGATTTTATTTCAGGGTATCCTGTGCTAGGTTATGTAGTGAGGACACTCACTTGAGATGTAATAAGTCTGAACACTCGCAGAGTCTCGGCTTCACAGTTCCTTTGCTGGGCCACGCTGGCTGAAATCTGGCCAGCAATTTTGGTGCTTTCGCCATCCTTCCAGCCCAGGACTTTTACTTGTCGAACTCTCAGCGTATTTTCTGGGCCCTTTAATTCAATCTTGATGATGTGATTATCCCCTCCTGGAAGTTCACTTGTTACCCAACCGATGTGCCTGGAATCCAGATCAACCTAGCACAACAGAAAAGGGATAGAAACCTGATACAGCTGTCTCACTCTTATCACTGTCCTGGACTTAGCACTAATAACAGCAAGCTCAAATCACAAAGACTTGCGCAGGGACCAAGGTTTACTGTGTTACTTCACAATGATTATCTTAAACCTTGTGAGGGTAAGTAACACTATAGTAGCTATCATACAGATGAAATGAGGTTAAAACGGGTTGAAGGATTCTCAGTACGAGATGGAGTTGAGAATTAAAATGCAGGTCTGAGTACTTTCCAGGGATAAGTTTTATAAGTAACATCATCAATCAATTTATGTGACTGCCCTTTCCCTACACTGACTCTAAGTGGAAACACTCACAAGATCAGCATCGGGCCCTGTTTTGTGCATCTTCACATTAAAGCACCATTTAAAGATAAGCATTTTTTTTTTTTTTAAAGATGAACATTTTTGATGTGCAGTTACTTAATATGTTTTACTTTTGAAGAAAAATTATATGTTACTTCACATTTGTGATTCCTTATTTCACTGCATTTCATTGAGAATATAACTTTTTTTCAAGGATTAAATTTCAATGCACTGTGAAATGGTTTTTGACACTATTCACTTGATAAAATGAAAACTGTTCTTATGGTATTTGATGTCGAAGAGAAGTGACCTAGGACTTCTACATTATTTATACAGACATCTAAATTGATATTATTTTAATTGATAATGCCAATTTTCTAGAAAGAGCATTGAGCATAAATAAATAGTATCTCACTGAATAGGATTATTTCCCTAAATTTTTTAGCCTTTAAAACAAAATTTACTTTTTTTTTTTTTCCAAAGATTTTATTTATTTGACAGAGACACAGCGAGAGAGGGAACACAAGCGGGGGGAGCGGGAGAGGGAGAAGCAGGCTTCCCGCGGAGCAGGGAGCCCGATGCGGGGCTCGATCCCAGGACCCTGGGATCATGACCTGGGCCGAAGGCAGACGCTTAGCGACTGAGCCACCCAGGCGCCCCACTATTTGTTTAATCCAAAATCTCAATTCATTCTTTCAATATGATTCGAAAAACAAAGCAAAACAAGTGGTCAACATTTATGGGATAAAGTAGCTAGAGAAGAACAGCTTCGGTAAAGTTTCACTAACACAAGTCATACAAGTTTATACAGAATCTCAGATACATGCCCAAACAAAACCTAACTTGTTTCTAGAGACGGTGTGTAAATCAACTTGCAGCCTGGATACAGTTTTAGTTTTATAAGTGATAGATTTTCAGGCTAGAGGACAATAATCTACATTTTAACCTGAAGAGTAGGTGTTGATTGTGTATTGATCTATGATGCATTTAAGGCACTCTGACTCTTTGTAAGGAGCTGGAGGCAGAGTGGAGGACTGTAGGTACAGTATAATCACTCATGACAGGAGAACATTTAGGGCACTAACGGATAAGATGTTTAGCACAGGGATGGTTGTAAATGTTCCTATATCTGGACTATTTGTCAGTTTAGTGTTTTGTAAACAGATGATTTTCTATAATACTTTGGTAGCATGCCAAAATTAGAATTTAACAGTAAAGGCTGAGAAGAATTTCTCCCTAGGTAGCAAAACATTTAATGACAAAATTTTAATTACCTGCTTGATTCTGCACAAATCTTCTACTGCTTTGCCAGTTAAGAAGGTCATTGAGGTAACTTTATTCTAAAATAGACAATTCACAACAATTATTATTCCATATTCCTGCTCCTGAATTTACAATGATTTCTTAAAGCCTACCAATATCACATTAACTCTGTCATCGTTCTTCCTAACTGATCTCACTCCCTCTGCCCGACCAACCACTTTCTTACAACCAACCCCAGTCTTGTCTTATTCTCACAAATTCTACCTTCAGTCTCCATGGGCTCTGAAAGAGGAGCTTGGCATTCCCTCTTTTTATCCAAAGTCTAGAGATTTGTTTATTTATTTTTATTAAAGATTTTATTTATTCGGAAGAGAGAGAGAGAGCATGAGCGGGGTAGGGGCAGAGGGACAAGCAGACTCCCCGCTGAGCAGGGAGCCTAATGCGGGCTCAATCCCAGGACCCCCGGGATCATGACCTGAGCCGAAGGCAGCTGCTTAACCGACTGAGCCACCCAGGTGCCCCCAAAGTCTAAAGATTTAAATTCTATCTCTATCATGAGACCTTTCAACAACTCTGTTTGTCACTCTTGTCCCACTCTCTCTGCTATACTTTCCTTGCTTCTGGAGGTAAAAGCAAGGAAGGCAGGTGGCTTAATCAACAAATACTTGTGAGTGTCACAATGTACCCAGACTGCCTTACAGACTTGGAGAAGGATATATGAGAATGATGGGTTCTATCCTCTTGAGGTCCTTGCCACACTAGAGAAGGAACATTAACACATGAAATAAATACGAACAGAAGTTCAGTATCTTTTTTTTTTTTTTAAAGATTTTATTTATTTATTTGACAGAGAGATAAGAGAGAGAACACAAGTAGGCAGAGGGAGAGGGAGAAGCAGGCTCCCCGCAGAGCAGGGAGCCCGACGCGGGACTCGATCCCAGGACCCTGGGATCATGACCTGAGCCGAAGGCAGCCGCAGAAGTTCAGTATCTTTAAGTACTGAAAAGAATCATGCTGGTACTAGAGCCAGAGACCTTAACGTTAAGTAACTTTTATGTGAGGCACATCAAGAAACAGATTAGCACATTAATTCCTTAGAGAACTGCCTACTTAGCTATATAACAGCTCTAGGCTGATGCAATTCCAACAACTGCCGTGCATAAGGCACTGGTGGTGTGGGCAGGTGGGGACACAGAGGTACACCAGCCTCAAGGATGCATGTAACTTAGAGGAGGTTTCTTAAAAGGAAAGCAGATGTTGGCTTACCTACTAGGGCTTTTAAAATAGAATATTGCTACAATTATCTCCCTAGAAGGGAAAAATGTCAAATTGATTGCAATCATTTTTCTGACAGAGAATATGTCCTGGCTTAAAATATACCATGAATCAAAGATAACTTTGTACTGAACAGTAAATTCTAGCTAGAAAAAATGTTTTGATTTCTTACGCTTGACTTTCTAGTAAGATAAAGTAGTTGTGCCAATTGAAACTCTTGGCTCCTAAAAGGAGATAAGCTTATGATATATTAGCTATACTCCCTTTTCTTGTTTGCTACCAGGGAACAGGAGTTGGGGGTGGCTGCGCATCGATGGCAAGGAGTGTTCTGATAGCAGACTGGACTTCTGAGGTTGGCATTCCATCTGGGTCACCCAAGACCCAACCCCACCACTCTGGCTCTTTCTGGGAAAGGAAATACATGAATGGGATGGGAGAAGCTTGGCGATGGTCAAAGGGGATTTATTAATACTGTATCTGCTAGCAAGCCACACCCATTCTGAGGGAAAAATTCTAAGGAGTATCCTTCCCCAGGAATGGGGATAGAAGCATGTGGGTTTGGCAACTGGTGCCTTCTTCTTGATTCTTAGCACTCAAGTAAATAGGCCTCTTTTTCCTTTGTTGACTGCCTTTTGTAAAGGAGTACTTAATTCAGTTGAAACATGTGAACAGAATAGTGCTAGGAAGAATATAAATTATGACTGTTCAGGTTAGTCTAGATACCCCACCAACACTGCCATGACAGCTAAGGGTTAGGGCTGGAAACTGAGAGCTAATTACACAATAGGTCAAAGTGTATTAAGTGCCATCAGAGTAATATAAAAAAGAACCTAGAGAAGGGAGAGAGTAATTTTTTAAAAAAGATTTTATTTATTTGAGAGAGCCAGACAGAGATAGCAACAGAGATAGTGAGAGAGATCACGAGCAGGGAGGAGAGGGAGAAGCAGGCTCCCCGCTGAGCAGGGAGCCTAATGTGGGGCTTGATCCCAGGACCCTGGGATCATGACCTGAGCCGAAGGCAGATACTTAACCGACTGAGCCACCCAGGCGCCCTGGAAAGAGTAATTTTTATAGAAGATGTACTGGGAGAGGATTTTTCTCCTGGTCTTTCGAGATTCTGGGAGGAATCTGATAGGCAGAGTTTAAGGAGAGGACTTCAGACCAAGAGAAGAGCTGAAACAAGGGCACTCGGGTAGGCAGTTATAGGGCATTCATTTACTCTGCTTAGCTGGAGCCATGGTGTTATCTGTAATCACACCTCTTTTTAGAATTGGTATTCCACAGTGCCCCAGTCCTCTTCATCTGTTTTTAGATTTAAGATTTATTTGGGAAACATAAAAATGTTGTTTGGTTGGTGAAGTTCCACATGAAAATCTTTTTGCTAAGCTCCAAAATGATAGGGCATGGTCACCAAGGGTCTGAAAAGAACTAATGAGCCACAAATCAAGTTTCCTTTCTTACCCCAAGATCTCGGGAATTGTCCACATGGACAGATACGTAGCGGGCATTGATTCCTTTCACACAGTTGATGGTGATGTTCTTAGTTTTGTTTTTATCCTCATCTCCTGATTCCCAAAAGGTTTCTGTAGAACCATCTGTCAAACTGCCAATCATGGCCGGTCGGCTTGAAGTTTTTATGTCAACAATGCTGGTTAAGTCCTTTAAGCACATTACTATGCACAATTCCTACCAGAAACAAATGTACGTTACTACAACACTGAAATGGAAATCTTTCATGATAATAAAACAAACAAGACATGAGGTAAGAAACAAATGAATCCGATTGTTTAGGAGTAACTTGCAGTTTCTCCTTCTGTACACTGTTGAATGTTAGCGGGATAACACAGAACAGGTGGTAAATGACTGACCTGACTCATGGCTTCAAAGCCAGACTGAATACTGATGCTAAAACTTTCTTCACTGTCTCCATCATCTGATTTTGACAAAATATTGTTAATGTGATGAAAGACATTACTCTGATGGAGGAACTGGTGATCAGACTGCTTGAATTTCAGACTCCAGCACCTAAAAAGGCATAAGCAATATATTAAATAATTCCTAAGGAAATCCTGGAAAAGCACTCTGTAGTCAGTATTTCAAAAAATCTTAAATGTTCCAGGTGAAAAACAGAAATGAAAAAAAAATCATGGAATAATAGCACTACCTCTTTGCAACAACGTAAGATCTAAAGAAAGTTCACTCATTTTACACATAGAAAAATACATTTACATATAAAGAAATTTGCTTCTGTAGCCATGAAGATCAAGGCTACAGAAACAAAAAAGGTAATAAATCAATTTCGCAGATAGACAAGTGTTATCCCAACTGAAACAGCCTCTCAAATTTATTAGTCTTATAATTTTATACTAATTCATCAGAATGTATATAACACATACTGCACTTCAAAAATCTTGTGAGGAGGAAACACCATCTCCCCTCTGCTGCTCTTATCATTAGGGCTGTGGGTAGCCCCAAATCACTCCATCACCTTACAGCTTATAAAAATCAGTGGAGGATAAAAATCATTTATATGTGCGGCCCCATATGTAGCTCTGATAACAAGGTTCACAATGTAGGAGTAATGTTAAAATCTTAGCAGGCTGAGACTTAGAAGTAGGCGATGTTCCCCAAGGTAGACTTAGGCTGCCTCGTATATAACTAAGGTTCCATTTTTCTCAAAATTCTTTTCAATTCAAAACCCTATTTTGATTTCTGCTTCTGAGACTTCATTCTCCCTCTCCCTTTTGTGACATTTAAGAGTCTACTCTTGGGTAGCACTGAGACAAGTGACCTGGGGTAGAAGAGGGGGGAAGTGAGGAAAACTGTTACAGACTGATAATTCAGAGCACTAAGAAGTGTATCAACCTCATTTTACAGAGCGGCAAACGGGTGTGAGCTAAGGAAGATGATTCTAGATTATGACAGTAATGAGTGAAACACCATTCACATAATGTAGAGATTCTTCGTATCTTACTATTTAAAAAGGTCTTTCGAGCATTTTGAGTTGAATATTACATAAAATCTCTCCTCCACTGTACCTAGAACACTTAGATGTAAAATTACCTTAGGGCCATTTGCTGTAATGAACTGCCACTGGGGAGGGACATCATAAGATCGGAGATTGTTTGAAGTAAGCGGTGAAATGTGTGTGGTAAAGGATGAGCAGCTTCACCGGCAATCACTATATCTGAGAGAGGATGTTCGCATACCCTTGTGTCTTTCTCCTGAGACAGAAAGTGAAAGCAGGTTGATCAGTCTGTATGCTGAAAAGAACTTTCCCCCCACACACAAAAATTATGTATACTTATAAGTGTTATGTATACTGTAAAGGTAGTCATGTAACAGAAATGTAAATAAAACCAAAACCAAACCATACCCAAAACACACATTAAGATTAACTAATTATGTCTGTATTATCTTTTAGGGAAAAAGTGATGAGGTGACTCATAAATAAAATCACCAAACAAATGAATACTGTATCTGCATCGATTCTGCTGTGCTCACAAATCTACTAACAGGGTGACTCTATGTATATGCAGAAATTGCGCCTCACGCACAGATTTGTCAGCCAACAGGCAACTGTTTTCATCCGATGAGTTTTAGGGTGGTTTCTTATGCAGGAATATTTAGTTGTTAAAGGTGTGAAACAATCTTACACTGTAATTGCGGATTTTTTTATTTCTCCTTGCAGTTCTGTCAATTTTTACCTAATATTTTAAAGACTATATTATTGATACATACATGTTTAGAACTGTTCATCATTTTGTAGAAAGCTTTTTTATCCCTATTAGTAATTGTGTCTTAAAGCTTTCTTTTTTTTCTGATGTTAAAAAGAGTCACACCAACTTTATTTTGTTTGGTGTTTGTCCAGTATATCTTTTTCTAAACTTCCCCTTTTAATCTTCCTGGATGCTTATGTTTTAGATGTAATGCTTATAAACAGCAACTACCTCTTGTTTTTTCATCTATTCTGACAATTATTGTTTTTTATTTAATTAATTTATTTTTTAAAAGATTTTATTTATTTATTTGAGAGTGAGGGAGAGAGAGCATGAGCAGTGGGGAAGTGCAAAGGGAGAGGGAGAAGCAGACTCCTGATAAGCAGTGAGTCTGATGCAGAACTCAATCCCAGGACCCTGAGATCATGACCTGAGCTGAAGGCTCCAACCAACTGGGCCACCCAGGCGCCCCTTATTTATTTTTTAAAAAGACTTACTTATTTGAGAGAGAGACAGAGTGTGTGTGCTCGGGGGCGGGGCGGGGGAGGGGCAGAGACAGAGAAGCAGACTCCCCATGGAGCATAGGCCTCCACACAGGGCTCTATCTCATGACCCTGAGATCATGACCTGAGCCAAAATCACAAGTTGGGACGCTAAACCAACTGAGCTACCCAGGCATCCCAATTTTTGTCTTTTAAATGGAAGATTTAGTCTTCTTTGTACTTATTTCTAATATGTTACTTTCTATTTGTACCACTTTTTCTATTTTGTTTTCCCTCTTGGGGAGGGGTTGAGTTCTTTTTTTTTCATTTCTCTATGAGTTTGGAAATTACACACTCTATTTCTTTTTTTTTTAAAGATTTTATTTTTAAGTCATCTCTATGCCTAATGTGGGGCTTGAACTCACAACCCTGAGATCAAGAGTCACACACTCCACCGAGCAAGCCAGCCAGGTGCCTTCTCCCTATACACTCTATTTCTATTCTTTGGGTAATGACACACACTCAACTTAATCTAAAGCTAATCAAAATCATTATCAACCCACTCAACACTATCACCTGCCTCCTCATGTATATGGTACTGCTGCCTGTATTTTGGTACTAAGTTTTAAAAATCATTCCCATTACACATTGTCACTTTTTATACAGTCTTTGTTAAGAAGTAACACTTTCTTTTCTTTTCATTCTCAGATATTCCATGTGAGATCTCCTCTTGTAACTGAAGCGCATTACAATTTTCCTTTCTAACAGTCTATTTGTGGCAAATATCTATTTGTCTGTTTATTTTCTGAAAATATCTTTATTTTGCCCTTCTTCTACAAAGATAGATTCACTGGATTGACAGTTATTTCCTCTTAGCACACTGAAAATATCAATTGATTGCCTTTTAAAAAAAGTTCACTGTCTTATAACTTGCAATATTGTTACTGAAAACTCAGCTGTCATTCTCACTGTCCCTACTTTAAGTGTAATTTTTTTCCTCTGTGGCTGCTTTAAAGGCCTGCTCTTTGTTTTGCTTGTTCAGATAATTCACTATGATTTGCCCACCATGATTTCTTTTTATTTTGCCTGGGGCTCCCTGGGCTTCCTGATTCAATGCATTGTCATTTGTAATCAATTCTGGACAATTCTCAGGTATCAACACTTCAAATAGTACCTCTTTTCCATTCTGTCTATCCTCTCTTTCTGGAACTCCAATTAGATAAATGTTACACCTTCTCATATTTTTCACTTTTTAAAGCAATTCATTTTTTTTGTTTTATTCTGGATGATTTCTTCAGGTCTCTTTTACAATTCACCAATTTTTTGACTAATCTGCTGTAAATTTCAGAACTGATTTTTTTTTGGTTCACTGCTTTTTTTCTAACATTAATTATTATACTAATATATAATTCTTACATGTTAATTATTTAGTTCTTTTTCAAATCTGTCATTCTTACAGTTCTTACATTATTATATTTTAAAGTTTGTCTTTTATTTCTTTAAACACATTAAACATAGCTATACTATAAATAGATCAATTAGAACCACTGAAATTGTTGAATGTCTATTTCCCTTGCCTCTTGTTTCTACTAGTTCTTACTCATGATACTTTGTTTCCTTCTGAGTTTTAAGACTTTGGCTATGATGATGTTGCTTGATATCCTTGGAAATTAATCATAAAATATTAAGCATATAATTTAGGATGCCTGCAAGTGAATTAAATGCTGTCTAGTTTTCCCTTTACAGATACGGAAATGAGGCCCACAGTCACACTGTTACAGAGGTGGAAATGGGGCTAGCACCCAGGTTTCTAGGGTTCTAGTCAATGCCTTTCCGTTATGCAGATTGCTTCCTATAAAATCCAAGTCCTTTCTAGCCAAGCAAACATTTTTAAATTTCATGTCCCTACACGGTATATTTTTACTCTCTGCCAACTTACAGCAATGTTGTGAAGTAGATAGATTTTCCATAGAATAATGTTGCCCTGGTTATCTGTCTTACAGTGAGAAATCAGAACTGAATGATCACATCTTTCCTGGAGAAAAAACTTTCACTAAATAGAGTGAATATACTGCCCACAGCACTGAAATTTTATTCTTGCCTTTAGGTTATATAATTTGCGAATGAGCTCACGCATATTATTGCATTATCTGAAGATGGTTCTACTCTTCTATAAAAATATGGACAATTGAGAAGCCCCCAAAATCTCACTTACTTGTTCTGCATTTTCTTTGTTTGTTTTATTTTCCTCATCCTCTTCTTCCTCTGGTTCCACTGGGGCAGGCGTCAAAGATGCCACAAAATGCCACAGAATATCATGTAGAGAAGTCGTCTGGATGACATTACACAGAAGCCAGTTGAAAGCCTGAACGAATGATGGTTAAATGAGTCAAAGATAAAAAGAAAATATGCGAGTAAACATTCTGAGTAAGAAACAAAGTACTCCATGGACCAAGTGTTTCAAGGAAAGATACTAAACACATCTGACCTTCATTTCATTGAAAACACACTGAACTTAAAATAGTCAATAATTTTGGTCCCAAGTAAAAAATATAATAGGAAAAATAATACTTATGAAATGTAACACAGAAATATTTTTCAAACCACTTTTTATTTCAAAAATTCATCTTCATATTAATTTGCCGAAGCACATTTTTTTCCCCAACTTGCATTTAGGGTTAACACAAAATGTTTCTCAAGTCTGTACAAGCTGTTATATACTTAAATGTATTTACATTGTTCCCATCATCAATGAAGTGGCAGGTTATTTATTATATTCATGACAAAAAAGATTTAAAAAAATATATATAATACATATAAAAATATGATAGATAGCAATCCTATCATTTCCAGAGAATAGACTCAGGAAAGTTATTATAGTTAAATTTATAACTCAAAAGCTCTACTTGTTATCTCTTTTTCATGATTCTTCTATCTGAAATGACATCCTTATTACAAAAAGCTTTTTTAAAAAAGATACTAACAGGATTCAAACAATAAAGCAGTGCAGAAATAAATTTCTTTAGAGTGCTTAAATATGGACCTCTATACTCATTTATATTCATAAACAAAGTTTAATTTTGATGTGAACATTTGATATTTTTGATTGGCTAATGTCTCTTAATTTTTTGAACTTTCTGTTGGGTAGAAAAGGAGCTAACACACAAAAAAGTCATCAAATGATATGTATGATCAATGAATCAATAACCCCATTAATGTATTCATACCTCCATAGCAAAAACTCGGCAAGCAGATTTCCTTAGGGCCTGTTTCATTGCTATTTCAAGACCTTCTAGATCATGATGTTGTATAACAAAAGCTAAAACTGGCCATTGGAAATTTCGTTCTCCTTTGGAAAGAGAGCTGTGGGCTGAGATTAGCCGGGAAAGCTCAGGAGATGGATGTCTCAAGAGGGAAGAACCAACTTCTATTTATTAAAAAAAAAAAAAAATTAACTTTCATAGATAATACATACAATTAATATATTTAAGATGATATTAAAAATAACAGCATCTAGCTTATTCACTAGCGTCTTAGGGTTTTTTTTTTTTCTTTTGCATGTGACACAAATCATAACAACTTCAATTTTTACTGAGGCTGAGAAGGATTAAATACTTTTTTTTAAAAGATTTTATTTATTTGTCAGAGAGAGACAGAGAGAGAGAGCGTGTGAGCATGAGCTGGAGGAGTGGCAGAGAGAGAGGGAGAAGCAGGCTCCCTGTTGAGCAAGGAGCCCGATACAGGACTCCATCCCAGGATTCTGGGATCATGACCTGAGCTTAGCCAGGCTTAGGCAGACGCTTAGCCAACTGAGCCACCCAGGCATCCCAAAAGATAAATATCTTACTTTCCTAAAATCATGTAGCTGTTAAGTTGTCGCATTGTTTTTTGAATTCAGGGCTGAATCTAAAGTTCATGCTTGCTAAAACACTCTAAAAGCTAAGTATTGTATTTTTTCCCTAAATGGAATCTATATATGATATATAATTACCTATCTATAAATCTTACACCGAATCTTCATTTTAGTTAAGTGGGCTGCCTGATAAATCATCATATTATCCTTTTCTCTTGGATTTCTTTCTTTATTCTTGACATAGAATCAAGCAGCTCTATTTTGGGGCTATTGATACCAACTAGTCCAGATTATTTAACTTTTTTATTGATTAAGAGCTACTTATATCCCCACATTATCTATTCAGAGTGGAAGTAGCTCCAAGAGTTAGAAGGTTCTATTAGGAATGAGAATATAATTGTGAAAGTGTAAGTCACTGGAACTACTAGTTCACTGAAACTTAGTAGAAGGGATAATGGTGGCAACATTTGGCTTAGAACCTAATGGGTAAGATTTTAAAGGTCAACTTATTCTTGAGTTATCACTGAATGGTCTCTAGGTGTCTCTTCCAACCGAGATGCAAAATTCAGACAGGCATACTTTTGGGTGTGTCACATAAAAGGAATGTCAACCACAATTTAAAATTAATCCATTTCCTTTCAAAAACTAGATTTTATTTTATTTATTTTTAATATTTTTATTTATTTATTTGACAGAGAGAGACACAGTGAGAGAGGGAACACAAGCAGGGGGAGTGGGAAAGGGAGAAGCAGTCTTCCTGCGGAGCAGGGAGCCCGATGTGGGGCTCAATCCCAGGACCCTGGGATCATGACCCGAGCCAAAGGCAGATGCTTAACGACTGAGCCATCCAGGCACCCCTCAAAAACTAGATTAAAAAAAATATCTACAAATAAAACCATTTGGACCACACAATCTTTTTATCTTTATACTTACCAGTGTCTCCACTGTTAACTCTTCTTCTAGGAATGGCTTTAACTCGTGCAGGTAAAATGGAGTGTTGTTTATCATATTCAGAAGCAACAACTGAGTATGATCTTTGGAAGACAGTTCTCTTTGCAAGATCAGTATCGGTTATGGGACTAGTTTCCAAACTGCAGACAGAATATGATGACAGATAAAAACTTAGGAGAAAAAGTGAATAAAGTGAAACTATATTTAATTTATAATAGTGTAGTCAAATATATGAAACTATACCTCCTGTAGAAAATACACAAATTCAAAGCCAACTTGATAATCTCTCTTTAAATCACAATTTGATCTTTCCAAATGAATTTGATTTCAGAAACTGTGTCCTAAAACTTTCGGTTTTCTTAAATCTACTTTGCATTTTTCAATGAAAAAGAAGAAAAGGCATTAAATGTTCTAAACTCCTTTCAGAATCAAAAGCATTGTGGTGGAAGTTATATCATGATATTCAAGAAACCTAGACAGATATATTCATAAGACCACAGAAGAGAAAGAAAATAGGTATGTACACACATAATAAATTGGAAAGTGAAACAATTCAGTCTTCTTTCTGTGCTTGAGTTTTCTATTAGGTTTCTCATTCTTGGGAAGTGTTGCCACAGCCCTTTCTAGAGCATGGCCATACTAAGTGCAATGAGAGGTAACAAACTGATTTTTGGCATAGAGTTATATTATACTGACATTCTAGAAGAACTCAATGATTTTCATTCCAGTTTAAGTAAACTAACAATTTTTCTATTTACTATAGCAACATTAAAAAATACTTGAAAAGCTATTAATATGGTTATATATTTTCTTTTACTGAGGCTTTTTATAAAAAAGAGAAATACCTTTCCTTACTTTCTCTCTAAGAAAGATTACAAACCATTCTTTTCATGTGTTCTTTTTTCTGTTACCTCATTCCAAATAGGGACAGTTTTGCCCACCATGAGTTCTGGACTTCTTTTCCATTATTCAAGCCAGGTTTGAACTCCTATGACCATCAGTCAAGCTTATGTTTCCTAGGAAGTAGTTAACTCCCTGGCTGTTTTCTTTACTCACCACCTCTCTAAGGGTATATACATTCTTGTTTGAACAGGCTGTGAATACTGTGCCTGGATGTCAGCATGGGCCAACAGGTTCCAGAATGCCCAGAGAACAGGGATACATTAATTTAGTTCACTTTATAAATGGTGTTACTACAAAACTCAGGACATTTGTTGTGCTTTCAGAGGAAGCTTATCCAACAACTTGGAAAAAAAAAAGAATTGTTATACAACCTAAAAAGATAATGACTTGTTCTTATAAATATGGTCATGCTTGTAATTCCTTGTTGTGGGGGGCTGTCTTGTGTACTGTACGTTGATTAGCAACATTCTTGACCTCTCCATACTAGGATGCCCGTTGAACTAGCCTAGTTATGACAAACTAGGATGTTTTCAAACACTGGCAGATGTCACCTGCGAGACAAAACCACCCTTCTATCCCCCACTGATTTAATGGAGTCATTATTATCTTTTGTAATAGCTTGAGTTTGTCAAGACTTTTTTAAAGAATAGCTCAAAGATGCTCTATTACCTGAATTACTATATGCTTGTGATATTTCAACTTGGCTGAATATAAAAACACTTGAGTCATAGTTTCTCTTATGTGTAAAGTCTACAGTCTTCTTTTTTAAGTTAATTAATTTTATTTTATTTTTAAATTTTATTTTATTGTTATGTTAGTCACCATACATCATTAGTTTTTGATGTAGTGTTCCATGATTCATTGTTTGTGTATAACACCCAGTGCTCCATTCAATACATGCCCTCCTTAATACCCATCACCAGGCTAACCCATCCCCCCCCCCCCAAAATCCTCAGTTTGTTTCTCAGAGTCCATAGTCTCTCATGGTTCGTCTCCCCCTCCGATTTCCCCCCCTTCACTTTTCCCTTCCTACTTTTTTTTAACCTATAATGCATTATTTGTTTCAGGGGTACAGGTCTGTGATTCAACAGTCTTACACAATTCACAGTGCTCACCATAGCACATACCTTCCCCAATGTCTATCACCCAGCCAACCCATCTGTCCCACCCCCCACCACTCCAGCAACCCTCAGTTTGTTTCCTGAGATTAAGAATTTCTCATATCAGTGAGATCATATGATACATGTCTTTCTCTGATTGACTTATTTCGCTCAGCAGAATACCTTCTAGTTCCATCCATGTCATTGCAAATGGTAAGAGTTTGGGTTTTTTTTTTT